>NC_041334.1:11125863-11425863 GCF_004354835.1 Perca flavescens
AATCGTTCTTCCCACATGTTCTTTCTGCATTCTGACTTCAGTTCACCACCTCGCCATCTGCGTCGCCAATTCCCATTGTCTCCAAAATGTGCGTACGCATGGGTCAGAGCTTGCGTGGAGGACCGCACATTCTCCCGTCAAGTTTGTTTTTTCAAAATCACAACCTTGCGTGGGAAGTGGCGTACGCACATTTTCAGCCCCGTTTTGTGCCTACGCCACGTTTATAAATGAGACCCTAGGACATGTTTTACTGGTTTTACAGTATAACATAAATAAAGAGAACAGGACACAACTTTTCTTTCGCTTTTCTGATTCGTTCCGTTTGGTTGTCTCTATCTATTTCTTCACTTACACTGTCACTCTGTGGAAATATGCACACACATGGTACACTCCATAGGGTTTGTCACGTAGTGGACCTGTGCGCTGATGTGTACTAACATGTGCAAGTGGCAGCACGGTAACTGGCCAATGAAATGATGATCATCATAGCGTTTCAAGCTCTAAATCAAACACAACTAAGCCACATAGCCAGTGGAACGGAACGCAGCGCTCCACAATATAAACAAAATATTGCATACTTATCGTGACACTTTCGAAATAATATTGCACAACGTGATATCGCGATAACGATCTTGAGTTGATAGGCTATATCAAGCCCCCCTAGTGTGGCACAGTTAAAATCACCTCATTATCCAGGGACCAAAACTGTACAAGAAGTTGTTCCATTCAGTAAAGCTACATGGTTAACTTTTACCTTTTTCATCTTCAGAAAAGGGCATTATGAATCATCTACTGTGTGCATAAAAATCATACTTCTCATCCTTCTCATTTAAGATCTGGCATCCACACTGTTTATAAAGTCAATCAACTACAGAATTCTTCATTTGTATACAGATCTCTGAACAAGATACATAGGCCTACTACATGCTGTTATGGTTTCAGTCTTTTGCTTTGCCTTTTGTTCCATTTCTGTTACCTGTTGGTTCATTTCTGTTGTCTGTATCCTGTTTTGTAGATTTCTGTTTAGTTATCTCCCTGCTTATTGTGTTTACCCTGTCTTGACTGTGTTCTGTGTTGTGTCAAGTTTCTGTGTTTAGTTGATGTCATGTTTTCCGTCTGTTTTTTTCCTGTTTTATTTTGATAGTCTGGTTTTCTGTCTTGTCCAGTTTACTTCCTGTGTTAGCCTTTGTTGATTGTCCTGCCCCGCCCTGATGTGTTTCACCTGCCGTATCACCTATACCTCATTCGTTCGTTACCTCATGTATTTAACCTCTGTGAATCCCTTTGTCTTGTGTCAGATCGTTTTGTAGCCATGCCCTTTCGTTGTTTCCCTGTGCCTTGTGTCTGTGCTTTGCCCGTCAGTTTATTTTTGTGAGTTTTCCAGTCTTTATACTGCCGCTTTGTGTTTCAATAAATCCCTGAGTCCGACCATCTCCTGCCTGCCTGCATCTCTCTGCGTTTGGGTCCTCATTCTCCCACCACACATCACACATACTATCCTATGACTTCTTTCATTCTATAAATAACATCTTTTTTTTCATTGTTACCAATTTCATAATCATGCCACTTGAAATATAACTACAAACGTAGGCCTCCTATCTGTTGAACATCTCAACTTCAGTTTGGTTTCAGTTACAGTGGTTCAGTGATATGGAACACTTTGCCATCAGATTTTTCATAACTAGCAAAGTACAGCTTAAAGCTGTTAAAGGTTTGTTTTTGTCACTGCAATGATATCCCTTTAGAATTTGTTTGTAAACAACCCATGCAATTCCTAATATTACTTTATCTTTCATATTTATTCTGTTGATTTGATATTGTGTGTCATTTTAGTTTATGCTTTTTCTCTCTCTCTCTCTCTCTCTCTCTCTCTCTCTCTCTCTCTCTCTCTCTTCTTTTCTTTTCAGTATTTTAGTTTCTTTCTATTTTAATTGGAGTATACATTGGAGAGTGCCCAGATTAAGCCCCCTTTCCATCTCTCCATCACATCTTTTATTGATTCTGTGTACATGAATCTGTAAACCAATAAACTAAAGTAAACATTATATTATTAAGTTGGATATCAGCCGGTCCATCGTTATAATTCTGTTTCAAGTTAATAGAAACATTGCCTGTCTGCCTGTTCTTCCAATTGCTGCCTTTCCATTGCGTAAACGGCTATATACTTTAAGCACACATTGTATGACAACTGTGTACTTTGTTTAAATTTTGAGGCCAGTTTAGAAGTAGTATTGAACTCGCTGTAGAGCACTTGCTGCTATAAGAAATAAATTGTTTATTGCACTTTATTTTATTCGGTTTCCTATTATCTGAAAACTATGTACAGCAAGGTTTTCTTTGTTGAAGTTTGAGGCATGTTTATTGGAAGTGTATTGCACCTTATTTTTATACGCTCGCAATGACAGGCCGGCGCGAACCAAGCTACAATGTAACCTAAAGGGGCAATTTTGGAGCCATGCTTTTTGTCCAATAAAAGTGATTTTATTTTGGTACTGACAGTAGTAGTCTGTTGTTTCGGAGTAGGCTGTAGAAATGATAGGCTCCTGTTATCTAAAGGATGTTCAATGTAAGGGCTCAATATTTAACCCTGCTGTTGTCCTCGGATCAAATTTGACCAATTTTCAAAAAGGTTTCTCTATCAGAAATGTATGTATGTGCTAAATATAAGCCAATAGTTGTCGGTCTTCCCTCTTGTTGTACATGCGCATGACATACGTCACGACCAAACGTTAGCGATTGGTTATGGCAGATCCAGAGTGGCTCTGGGCAGATCCAATAGTTTTAATCTTCAACAGAGTACCCGCCTTCAAGGAAGTTAACACTTGTCAATGGAGAGTGGCCAGACTCTCTGTACAAATTAAATGTATGAGAGTCTGGTAGGGCCCGACTACCCCTGTGCTACCACACTTAGAAAATCCTGCAATCACCCCTGATACTGCTTAAGAAGATTTCTTTTGAATGCACTTAAGTGAACGTCTGTAATGTCCAGTGCTGGTTTACACATAGTTAGCTAGTTTTGCAGTTATTTAGTCATACATAAGTACTGGAGAAATTAAAATGTTGATGCTGGCGCTTGATGAAAAGTTAAGAGGTTTCCAAGTTCTTAGAGGAGAACATGGATATGTGTACCAAATATAATGCCAATACATTCCAGAGTTGAGATTCTTCAGTCTGGAACCAAAGTTTGGGACTGATTAAGGGCACTTTCACAACGGTCTCGTTTAGTTCGGTTGAATCACACTAGGGCCTCAGTCACTGAGCTTGTAGATAATTTCAACTGTAAAATTACGAATGTTATTGATGCTATTGCTCCCACTAAGGTCAAAGCTGTCTCTGGTAAGGAAAGATCTCCATGGAGAAATTTTATAGTTGTGAGAACAGAAAAAAGAGAGTGTCGAAAAGCTGAACGCAGTTGGCAAAAATCTAATCTCCAGGTCCATTATAACACTTATAAAGAGAGACTTCGCATTTATAATCTGGAACTAAGGAATGCAAGGCGGTCCTTTTTCTCTGACATTATTGCCAGAAACAATAATAATTCACGTGCTTTGTTTGCTTCTGTTGATAGATTAACAAACCCTCCAGTACCAATAGCATCTGAACTGTTGTCTACCAAGGCTTGCAATGACTTTGCCTCCTTCTTCACAGACAAAATTCAGAAAATTAGACAGTCAGTGCTTCCATATCAAGTACAGGATATGTGTTGTCACAGTGTGCACGCAAAACAAATTCCAACATGACACAATTTCATACGATCAACCTTAAAAACCTGGAGAACATAATACAACATCTGAAAACCTCCTCCTGTTGCCTTGATATTCTACCAACGGGTGTTTTCAAAAATGTTTCGAATTGTTTGGCTTCTGATCTTCTACAGATTGTAAACACATCTCTGCTCTCAGGTATCTTCCCACAGACCCTGAAAACTGCAGTCATCAAGCCACTCCTAAAAAAGAACAATCTAGACATGACACTAATGAGCAACTATAGGCCAATATCAAACCTTCCATTTTCAAGTAAAATCATAGAAAAAGTGGTTTTTCAACAACTCAACCTTTTCTTATCGCTAAACAACAGTTTTGATGCCTTCCAGTCAGGTTTTCGACCACACCACAGCACTGAGACAGCTCTTGTTAAAGTATTTAATGACATCCACTTAAACACAGATAGTGGCAAAATTTCAGTCTTAGTATTACTTGATATCAGTGCTGCATTTGATACGGTAGACCATGACATATTGCTTGACCGATCGGAAAACTGGGTTGGTCTTTCTGGCTCAGTACTAAAGTGGTTTGAATCCTATTTAAAGAATAGGGACTACTTTGTGTCTATAGGTAATTATACATCTGAGCATACAAATATGACATGCGGAGTTCCCCAAGGCTCAGTTCTGGGGCCTCTTCTGTTCAACATCTACATGCTTCCACTGTCTCAGATTATGGAAAACAACAAAATAAGTTACCATAGTTATGCGGATGACACACAAATTTACATAACCTTATCGCCAGGGAACTATAGCCCAATACAACAATTAAATATGTGCATTGAACAGATTAATGATTGGATGTGCCAGAACTTTCTTAAATTAAATGAAGAAAAACGGAGGTGGTTGTTTTTGGAGCAAAAGAGGAACGATTGAAAGTCAGCGCTCAGCTTCAAACGACAATGTTAAAAACAACAGACAAAGCAAGAAATCTTGGTGTAGTCATGGACTCAGACCTAAATTTTAAAAGCCACATTAACATAATTAAAAAATCAGCCTATTATCACATTAAAAATATATCAAGGGTTAAAGGGCTTATGTCTCAGCAGGATCTGGAAAAACTTGTCCATGCTTTTATCTTCAGTAGACTTGACTACTGTAACGGTGTCTTTACAGGTCTCCCTAAAAAATCAATCAGACAGCTGCAGCTGATTCAGAACGCTGCTGCTCGAGTCCTCACTAAAACCAAGAAAGTGGATCACATCACTCCAGTACTGAAGTCTCTACACTGGCTTCCAGTGCCTCAAAGAATTGATTTCAAAATACTTTTACTGGTTTATAAATCACTAAACGGTTTAGGGCCAAAATACATTTCTGATCTGTTACTACATTATGACCCACCCAGACCTCTCAGGTTGTCTGGGACAGGTCTACTTGTTGTCCCCAGAGTCAGAACTAAACAGGGGGAAGCAGCGTTCAGTTTTTATGCTCCACATATCTGGAACAAACTCCCAGAAACCTGTAGGTCCGCTGCAACTCTCAGTTCTTTTAAATCTAAGCTAAAGACCTATCTTTTTGATGTTGCTTTTCTTTAAATAATCTATTTTATTAACTTTAATTTCTTATACTGCATTGTAACTTTTATTCTTATACTGCACTATCAATTTTATTCTTGTCTTTTAATGTTTTTAATTTGTTTATTATTGTTTTTTAATTGTTTTCTAACTGCTCTTTAATGTTTTATGTAAAGCACTTTGAATTGCCCTGTTGCTGAAATGTGCTATATAAATAAAGCTGCCTTGCCTTGCCTTGCCTAGAGTTTGTTTTCCCCCTTGGTGCGGTTCGTTTGGGCAGGTGAGAATGCGGGAATCGCACTCGGGTGCACACCAAAAGCAGACCAAACAAGCGTACCGAGACCTCCTTGATGAGGTGGTCTCGGTACGCTTTCAATCGAACTCTGGAGAGGTTTATTCATGGTGAGAACGTGATCCGACCTCGAACCGCAACAACCATGTTTACTCCGCAAGTCTGAGCTAATGTTGCGGCAGAGCAGCAGTTATTTATATATATATATATATATCGCTAAAGTTGGAGACAGACGCCGGCAGAGCAGAGTGAAGTCTACGTCTGCTCGCGAAACAATGTGCGATTACTTAAATGAAATTAGTTAATTAGTTTGACCATGGAGTTGCAAAAAATATACACTAGTCCACACAGGACCTTCTTCCTGTATTTACTTTCTTGCCTCCACCCCAGATCCGACCAATAAGAGGAGTGACCGTTCTTGCGTGATTTGTAATGACACATTTTGGTACGCTTGTATTATTCCAGGTGTGAAACGAAACACAACCAAGGGGACATCGCTCCAAGTTTTCAAACTCACCAACTGATTCGGACCTAAGCAAACAAACTATAAGTGTAAAAACGCCCTAAGAGACCAACATTGCCATCCATAAGGCCTTGCTGCTAGCCATGTTAACAATTGCCTATACCAAACAATGAGATGGGGCCACTGTTGAGCTACTCATAAACTGAATAGACATGTCTCTGGAACAGGAAGTCTGAGGTTAATTGTAAAGAGTCTCTTGTCTCACAGCAAACAATAAAAAGTCACCAATGTAATTTAAATGAAAAAAGAGACAAAAAAGTTTAGCAATTTTACAAAGAAAAGTTATCTTATTTCCAGTGTTGCTAATCAAATGTAATACCTTTACTTGCTGTTTCCGTCTCCCTGTTGCTGTCTATGTATAATTAAGTCTTTGCTGTGTTCGTCTTGATGTAATGTAAAGTCCAAGTGCTTGGAAGCACCAAGTAAGTGGATGAAAAGCAGAATCAGTACAAACTGCTATTTCCAACAGCAATATTACATCTTTAAACTCAACTTAACAGTTCTTGTTTATAAAGTACCTGATGACGTATCCCACAACTACAATATGTGGGATTATGTACTGCTGAACACTGTCTTCAATTCGCAATTACCAGCAGAAGAAGAGAGTGTTCCAACCCCCCATCTGTGATGTCACACCGATGTATGCATAAGCTCCACAGAGACTGAAGGAGGGAACATGCAGTAGATGAGTGTGACAGTACAGCTAGGGAAGGTGACTTTCCTGAGGATGTGGACACGCAGTTTTTGAATGACTTGAATTTTTTTAAAGGCAAACAGAACATAGTCTATATACACGATGATCCACTTCCAGGATTGCTCCGGTTCCCCCGGAAATTCCACCGGATGTCACTGTTTTTGGCCGGATGTCCGTTATGAGGACTAATGGTTAACTTCTTCTCAGATCTCTGCAGGGTAAATCCAGACAGCTAGCTAGACTATCTGTCCAATCTGAGTTTTCTGTTGCACGAGTAAAACAACTTTTGAACGTACACATGTACACACCACCAAAACAAGTTCCTTCCCGAGGCTATTTTGCAGAGGCACCGTTGCTCCGTAAGGTGCATATCGCCGCCCACGACGATTGTAATTGGTTTGAAGAAATGGCAATAAACTACAGCATATTTTTCCTCCTCCGCAGCACTGTGGAGGAAGGTCTAGCAATGTGAGACTAAACAGAACATAATAAACAAACACTAAACAGACAGTAGTGTTACGAGACCAGTCCATATAAAGGACAATGTGACATTAGTAACGAAACAAAATAGGGCACTGTATTTGCACCATAGCCCATATTAATGGTGACAACAATAGGAAAGTAGATGAGTCGGTCCCATGGCCATTGGTCACAGTTCAGACATGTGGCAATTGTCCATCATATTATCTTTCTAGTCAAGTCCAAATTATAGTCCACTCCCAAACATTCCAGGGTTGTCACTCCCAAAAGTTCCAAGGTTGTCACTCCCAAACGTTCCAGGTTTGTCACTCCCAACAGTTCCAGGGTTGTCACTCCCAGAAGATCCAGGGTTGTCACTCCCAGAAGTTCCAAGGTTGTCACTCCCAAGAGTTCCAGGGTTCTCACTCCCAAAGGTTCCAGGGTTCTTGTCCACTTATGCAGAAAAACATCCAGTGGAATTTTGTTGCATTCCCACAAACTTACTTACTTGACTGCTTTTGAATACCAAACGGAATAGAAAGGTTAAAGCATCACTAGTCTCGCTTTGCCAGACCCTCCTCCAAAGCACATTGAAGGAGGGTTTTAATGGCATTTCTTTAAACCAATCAGAATTGTCATGGGAGGTGCTAAACTCTTCACAGAGCCGCCTCAAAATAGTCGTACAAGAGAAAACTTTTGGACAGATAGTCTAGCCAGCTGTCTCAATGTTCCCTGCAGAGATCTGAGGAGCAGTTAACCATAGTCCTCATGAATCCACCGAATATAAAATTCCAACACAAAGAAAGCGGAAGGAAATGGAAAATACATGCATCCGGCGGAATTTCCTGCAGCACCGGAGCAATCCCGGAAGAGGAACATGAAGGATATAGACTAAAGCATCACTAATATATCATTCTTTTATTAACAACAGTTGAAATGACTATGTGTGCTTTGAAAAGTGCCACTCGCAGTGGTGAAACCACAGAGAGCCATCACCAACTCGGTAGCTCTGCAAGTCAGTCACCAGCTGCTGAAGAAAGTAGAACATCTAGCAGAGAGAAAGATTATTTTGTTTTATCTGAAGTTGGTTGAAAACAAACCAGAGCGTAGCCGAGCACTGTAGATTACTGACTGTAATTTTAAATTAAAAAGTTTTAAATATAAATTTAACAGGGCGAATCTCTGTTTCTAACAGACATTCTTGGTTATACAAGCAAGGCACTAAACAATGCTATATTATGGTTTGTAGATTTGAATTTGTGATAAATGACAGGAGTAATGCCACAAGTAAAAGGCTAAGTGAACAACTCTTTTGAATGCATTATTGCTGTGTAGGTGGGCTGATACACTAAAACAACCACGGATCAAAAAATAAGCAGAGTAGGGACTTCACCTACTTATAAGGTGCATGCAGAAGGGAAAAACTCTTAAGAGGAAAAACTCCAGAAAAACTCCAATTCTGTGGCTTTGAACAATATTTGGTAGAACAGAATAAGAATGGCCCATCAGCAGCTGCTGCTGGTGCTTGTTAAAGTGTTAAAGATGTGTGTATCCATGTACTGTAAATATTGGCTCAATGCATGCCTATTTGTATAAAGCCTCTGTATATACTGTAGCCTTGGTAGGTTATATGTGTACTTATTAATGCAGAAATTACTTGTTAAATATTGATAAAAGCACATGGCTAAATTGCCTTGGGAATACATTGTTTTTTCTTGATAGGCAAATAAAAAAAAATTTAAACTTTTCAACTGAAAATTAACTCAGATATGGAAAGATGAGTGGATACAGAGTGGTGCAAGGACAAAATAGTAAGGGACAAGAAGAGAGAGTAAATGAAAGAAAATAAAGAGACAAAGGGATGGAGGGAAATCAAAGTCGCCTGTCTTTAAATTTGTATTATTTGTTTTTGTTTCATATTGCTTAATAACTTGTTTTCATATTTGCTATGTAAATGGATTTATATGGACTAATTACAGTAATTGAAATACATCCTAATATTGAGTTAATGTTCATATAACTGTTTATTGTGTTCTGTCCGAATATTTGGTACAAATTGTATGTTGATGCTTTGGCAACATTGTTATTGAAACTTTTAATGCCAATAAAGCCCCTTTGAATTGAATTGAGAGATGACTGGACCCTGTTTGCAGAGAGAGAGAGAGAGAGAGAGAGAGAGAGAGAGAGAGAGAGAGAGAGAGAGAGGTGACTGGACTCTGTTTGCAGAGAGTGAGAGAGTAAGAGAGAGAGAGAGAGCATTGGTGCCGCAGCGGGACCGACTGTCACACGGACTGTCAGCGGGGTTGTTACCGGAGAGAGCAGCCGCTACTTGCCGTGTATCGATAGCCACACCGGGAGAGGACAGAGGAGCAACCACGAAGAAGAAGAAGAAGAGAAGAAGAAGAAGTAGAAGAAGAAAAAACAGGGGGGAATCGTTATATTTGCTGCTTTCGCCTGCGTGTCATCACCTAGACCGGACAGGATATATCACCATCACCACTCCTCTTCATCATCACCACCCTCACCCTCTAGACCTGTCCTCCTCTCCCTCCTCTCCCTCATGAACATGCCGGGCTGGCGGAGGAACCTCACTTTCTGTCTGCAGCGGATGCACGAGGAAGGTAGGAAGGCAAAACAAATTCATGTGCGTTTGTGTGTTTTGCTCTCGCTAGCACGTGAGTGCGCTCGAGTGTGTGTTTTCGCGCTAATGTGGGTCTCTTGCTGCTCAAATGTGTGCCGAAATGTGAGCAGTTTGTTTCAGGGGACACTTTGAACCTTTTACGGCTTCTGCTTCGTGTGTTTTTAGAGTTTTCTGGATCACTGGAAGTGGTGGTGTGTGCGCGCGCGAGCGTCTTCTGCGCATGTGGGCTGATTGAGAAGCACCTGCAGCTTTTCTAATGTGTGTGTGTGTGTGTGTGTGTGTGTGCGCGTGCGTGCGTGCGTGCGTGCGCGCGCGTGGACACGCTTGGTCTGTTGGACCCGCGCGCTTGTGCGCACACGTGTCACCACGGGTTTGTTCCGCCGTTTCAGCAGAGATTGCGCGAGGCTACTGATGCTGGCAGGTCAGGGCGCGCGTGTGTGTGTGCGTATTCGTGCGAGTGAGAGAGGAAGAACAAGAGAGGCTGCGTGGTTGGTCCTGCAGCATGAACACAGAGAGGAGGCAGACAGTGATGATGTTGGTCAGCTACAGTGTGCGCGTGCGTGCCTGATAGTGCGCATATGTGAATGTGTGCAGCTGAGAAAGTGTCGCATGTGAAAAAGAGACAGAACGGTGTTGACAATAGTATGAGTGAGAGAGAGAGAGAGGGAGAGATTTCCACATTCATATGTTATTGGAGACAATGTGCGTTTCTGAAGGCTTAGGTCATGTGTGAATGCAGAGTTGAAGTTAGAAGTTAGAAGGACAGGATCATCGCAACATTTTTATATTGGCATTTTGTCTGAATCAGGGGTGGAGGGTGATTTATGGGGCTCCAGCCTTCAATGTTTTCTCAAAAGCCCCCAATCTCTCTTTTGACATTATTTTTGGGGGCTTTTCTGCCTTTTAATTGACAGGACAGCTTAAGTGAGAAAGGGGAGAGAGAGGGGGGAGACATGCAGGAAATCGTCACAGGTCGGATTCGAACCCTGGACCTCTGCGTCGAGGCATAAACCTAGAGATGGTCCGATACTGCCTAAAAACGCTGGTATCGGTATCGGGAAGTACTGGAGTTTATGCACCGATCCAATACCACGTAATAATAGAAAATCTCCGTTAAAGTAGTTTATTTATGTTCTTTTTCCGTTATAACCGACTGTCAAACTGGAGAATAAAAGAAAGTTCTGTGTTTGTTCATGTTTCACAAAGAGTTTAACCTGAGCCAGACCGACAACAAAGATAGAAATCATATCACATCCATACAGGGATAGTAGTATACAGTTGTTAAAACATAATAAAATATATGACACACTGGTATCGGATCGGGACTCGGTATCGGCCGATACGCATGTTCAGGTATCGGAATCGGTATCGGGAAGCAAAAAATGGTATCGGATCATCTCTACATAAACCTCTAAGTATATGTGCGCCTGCTCTACCCACTGAGCCAACCCGGTCACAGAAGCCCCACATCTTTTAAGGGTTTTAAAATACCTTCAGCTGGCCTGCACGGATCTCCCACCTCAATCCCGTCCACAATGAACTAGAAAGTGCACTGCGAGCCAGGCCTTCACTCCCAACGTCAGTAACCAACCTCACTAACCGGGGATTTCCACCGAATGCACGAATGAACGTCTGCCAACCGGCTCCGCCGCGCCTCGGCTCCGTGCTCTGCCGTCCGTCCAACACCCACCAGGTCCGGATTTGTTGCGTAACGGCTGCGGCCGTGACTTGACAGCTGAAGTCACGAGGACCCGCGAGATCTCGCGAATTCACGTAGAATAGAACCACAAAACAGTTTCCATCCAGAGGAGTCAAGGGGAAACGACTGTGTGCTGTGTTTTCAAGGTGGAGTGCAGGGAAATATGATCCGCTGTAAGCACGGTGTATTTTATTTTGAAAATGAACCGGATGTTTTATTTTGTTTCTGTGCTCGACTTCCTGTCCCGCACTATCTGCCCTGTGCTGAATCGCTGCGGAGCTCTCCGGCGTCCGGCAAAAAATAGAAGCTCTGCGTACGGAGTCGGAAAGCAGCCGTTCTTCAGTCGGTGGAAACACACACGTTGACTTTAATGGAAATCTAATGGCTCCGCCGCCGTTCCGGAGCGGATCCGCAGACGTCCCGCAACCGGTGGAAATTGGGGGTAATGCTCTTGAGGGCTGAATGGGAACAAATCCCTGCAGCCAGGTTCCAAAATCTGGTGGAAAGCCTGAAACCAGAAGCGTGTAGGCTTTAATAATCAGCATTTTAATTGTTTTGGAATGAGAGGCATACCAATCACAGATGTACTGGTTGCACCGTTTTCAATGGTCACCTGACATTAAATAAGGTGGAGACGTTCATCGTTGTTGTGTTAAGTGATGTATTCCCAATGGGCCTTTTAGCCAGGATTTGCTCATTTCAGATCTCCCATTCATTAGCTGAGTCATTAAGAAACACGGCGTCTGACAGCTTGGTGAAAAGTACTTCAACAAGTTCCATTAATTTGCTCCCGAGACTAAGGCAGATGGACGTGGAGTCCCCGTGGAGAAGGGTGAACACAAGTGGGTCTGAGATGAACGGACTAATAACGAAATGACCAAATTGAAAATGCATCCAAACTGTCACTGTAACCTACAGCGAGTAGGCCCCCTGGGACAAGGTGGGACATGAGGCAGCCCCCCCCCTCCACAGGCCAGCACTCTCTAAAGCAGTGGTCACCCTCTAAAGCAGTGGTTCTCAAACGTTTTTCAATAATGTACCCCTTTTGAGTTGTTTCTCTAAGCCAAGTACCCCCTGACCAGCGCTAATAATTTTCGGTATACAAAAAAGTGTATATAAACAGAAACCGTACAGTGATGTCAGCGATAGATTTAATAAACAACATTTAAATGCTAATGAGAAAAAGAGACAAAAACTGTAAAAAAGACAAAAACTTGGAAAAAGAGGGTAGAAAGAAGGAAGGAAGGAAGGAAGGCAAGAATAGGTCAAAATAGTATCAAAAACTTCAAAAACAGTGACATAAGAAGAAAAAAAGAAGGAAAAATTAGGACAGTATAGGAAGGAAGGCAATAGTAGGTCCAAAGACGGCGACACAAATGTCACATTTTTGGTTGGAAAAAAAAAAAATTCTACATAGAGAGGAACAATGTTCTGGACAACAGCTTTGTAAATATTAAACATTTTGTTAAATATTTCACATACCCCCCTGCAGTCCTCCAAAGTACCCCTAGGGGTACACGTACCCCCATTTGAGAAACACTGCTCTAAAGGGTCCGGGTGCAGCCCACGGTAGGGATTGCCTCTCCTAAATCCCCTACAAAAAAACAAACAAATTAGATCTTTCTGTCTGGTCTCATAACGATGGCTCACATGACAGCAGAGATGGGAAGTAGATTTTTCAGATATTTATTACTTTACTTTACTATTTATTTTTGTGCCATCTTTTTACTTTTACTCCTTTACATTTTTAACATGAATATTGTTACTTTCTGCTCCTTACACTTCACAAAATTGGCTAGTTACTTTAGTTTCAACTAATTTCAGTGGAGTTACCGTTAGGGCTGCTCCCTCTTAGTCGATTAGTCGTTTTGGTCTTAGTCAACTTAGATTTCTTTAGTCGATTAGTCATATTTTATGCTTTTTTAATGCTGAATGACTTATTTTCAAGAAAGATACAAGCACATCTCTGGTAAACACAAGAATTAAAGTGGTGCTTTTGCATGGCTCTTTGCGGAGAAACTCAGATTTACAGATCTGTTGATTAAATCAACTAATCGATTAGTCGATACAATTAAATGAGTGTTAGTCGACTAAGAATTTCTTCAGTCGAGCACAGCCCTAGTTACCGTTATTATTTTTTGCGTCATCAATACTGAATTGAGTCTAATTGGATGGGAATATACGTTGTTATAATGTGCTGCAGATTGTGCCAACCGAAACACCACAAACTGCTGGCCTTCAAGAATTTACCATTGAATTAAAAAAAACACATAGAGGTAAATGCATCTTTTTGTTGTTATCAAAAGCCATTTGTTGTTTGTTTCAGTAACTTTATTAAGTTTACATTAATTGTCAGTTACATTTGTTCTCCTGCTAGCAATGACGATGCCTTGGTTCGCTAGCAGTTAGCTGAGGTTAGCGAGCATTCAGTTTATTTGAAAATAATATAATACTAGCTGATACAGTATCTGCATGTGTAGCTTTATAATAAAAACAAATTCAGTAACTTGATTTAGTGTAACGGTGCTGTAGTAACGTTAACGTTACTCAAGGCCGTTCTTGTTTTCGAGACCATTTAAATTAACGATAACGTTACTTGGACTTGTCTCAAATCAACTTTATTTTGACGTTAATGTCTCAAACCTCTCAAACCTCTCAGACGTAAGTTAGAGGACTCATGTTTGAATTCTCACAGAATCACAGTTGAATTCAGATCTTGCTACTCAGTCAGAATCTTATTTACCTGGAGTCCCAGTCTCTGTCACAATAATCATATATGTGATGTTTAAGGACTGTTGGCAGACATCCATTTAAAATGTAGGCAATGGCATATGAAGAGCCTTTTTTTCATGTCCACGGAAGTTTCTCAGCTCTAGCAACCTTTGTGTGGTCCAGTAGCTTTGCATAACAATGGTTGTCATTCACAAGGCTGCTTTTACGTTTATACTTTAAGTAAATTTCCAAGCCTGTACTTTGTTACTTTTACTTGAAGTTAAATCAGTACTTCTACTTTTACCAGAGTATTTTTAACACCCAGGGGCGGATTAAGGTAGTCAGGGGCCCCTAGGCTGCTCTTTGTGTGAGGCCCCACCTTAATCAATCAAAATGTATTTAGTGCCATACATGGTCCACATGCAAATAATAATAATAATAATTTTAACTGACACACACACACACACACACACACACACACACACACACACACACACACACACACACACACACACACACACACACACCAACTACCACCACACCACATAGGTAAAATGAGAAAACTACATCATAAAACTAACATCAACAGAGATGTAAGTGGAAAGAATACCAGATATTATCCTCTGCCACCACAGCACCAAAACAATTACAATGAAAATGTAACTAAACAGAAAAGCAGTTCAACATCAAGCTGGTAATCATTTTTATCTTTCTAAACCAACAGGTAGGCTACAGCATCTGCAGCAGTGCAGAACACCTGGTTTTACTGAGGCAAAATCACAACATCACTACCAGTGGTGGAAGAAGTATTCAGATCTTTTACTTCAGTAAAAGTACTAATACCATACTGTCCTGCATTGAAAATGTTACTTAAGTAAAAGTATGTAAGTATCATCAGGAAAATGTACTTGAAATATTAAAAGTGAAAAGTACTGAATGTCGAAGAATCCTCATATTTCTTAAACAAACCAAACAGTACTGTCAATCAACTAGTGTTTAATGGTCTATTCATCTCAGCTGACTTGTAGGCCGTTATATTGTTGGCTAGTTTAGTTTAGAATCAAACATCACATTTTATAAATAACATGTGTTTTGTGTGCAGAAATCTTAATGTGTAAAAGTAACTAGTAACTAAAGCTGTAACAGATGAATGTAGTGGAGTAACTAAAGTAACTAGTAACTAAAGCTGTAACAGATGAATGTAGTGGAGTAACTAAAGTAACTAGTAACTAAAGCTGTAACAGATGAATGTAGTGGAGTAACTAAAGTAACTAGTAACTAAAGCTGTAACAGATGAATGTAGTGGAGTAGCTAACGTAACTAGTAACTAAAGCTGTACCAGATCAATGTAGTGGAGTAAAAAGTACAATATTTCTCTCTGAAATGTAGCGGAGTAGAAGTAGAAAGCGGCATGAAAAGAAAAGACTCAAGTACCTCATCATTTGGACTCAAGTACAGTACATGTACTTAGTTACATTCCACCACTGATCATTACTGAGACACAAACCACTGTGCAATACACTAAACTGTGAAATAAAATAAAAATAAAAAAACAGCAGCAGCAGCACATAACACTGTTATTAACAACAATAATGAAACAGCAGCACAACATGTAGGCTACATATTGTTGCATAATCATCACGCCTTTAGAATTTTTTTTTTTAGAATCCAGATGCAGGATCTGAGTTATAGATAGTAGCAGGGACGGACTGGGACCAAAAATTGGCCCTGGCATTTTGGCCCAGACCGGCACACCACAGAAGATCACAAATACCCCCCCGTCCTTGCTCTCCCCTGAATGTGTATAGCAACTCCTACTCCTTAAAACTATTAACGCCATGTAAGGGGTAAGCAAGAATCATTGACAGTTGACACATTAAATACAAAAAAGTGCTATTTATTAATATAATAAAACGGTATACTCCTCATGAATCATAAAACAATATATATATATTATCATTTCACGACTGAAGAGGCCCTGTGCTTTAATTTCAAGAGGTCTAGCATGAGTTTTTGTCGGCCAATGCAGATAGAAAAGCTACAATTCTCGTTAAGAAAGCTTGCATGATGTGCAACGTTTATCTAGGCTACTTTAAGGACACAAATGCACAAGCACAAGCTTAAGCTTTGATGAACCTTAAGGTGGTGTTTTGCTTATTATTAAGATGTAGGCCACTTTGTTGAATGAAAGGTAGACTAATATAGCCAAATAATAATAAAACGGTGAGAAAATGATCAGTCAAGACTCAGATACCCGCGCACGTAGCCAAACTAATGCAATGATACAGTATAGCATGCCTATTTCTTTTATTGCTGTAGTGTTATCATCAACAGTTTGTCCACCACTCAGTTTTATCAAGGGGTTAAGTGTTTTAAGGGGAGTTGTGTTTACCGCAGCCGGTTGTAGCCTCACTCCCTCATCTCTGTCCCTCTCCTCCTGAGTCTCCTCCTCACTGTGCATGTCACTGTAGCCGACACCAGCACCGCTATCGTCCACCACGGGAGCTGATGGAGGTCCTGCTACTGGCCAAAACATGTCTGTCCATTTGACACATTTGGCAGCGTTTTTTTTCTCACGCAGCTTCTCAGCACCTCCTTTGCGTTTCTTCTCCATGTTCTCTATCACTGTTCTAGCCTGGCAGATGCACACCCGAAACTGCATGCAGGCAGAAATCCCAAAGAGGGTGCTGTTTAAAGTTATGCTGTCCTCTTCATTGTCTTGGTTAACGTTATCCTCACCTAGCGCCACTTCACAGCTAGCCGCTGCTGTAGCGGCATATTCATCGCTTTGGACTGTTGTTCCTCATGTCTGTATCCCCAACAGTAGTCGTAAAAAAAGTTTGTCATCTTTGGCAGCGTTGCCAAATACTTATCGTTGTCTTTTTCCTTTTTTTAGACTCATCTTGCTTTGTCTCTGTTTGTGTACTTCCCAGCTCTCCTGTCACTGTGTTTATCTTTCGCGCCGCGCACCGTTATGGACTAGTCCATTTCATTTTGAAAGTAGGGGGTGTATGGAAAAAAATGTGATATTTTTGACTAAAGTGTTTTTTGGCCAGCCCAGAGTCAATTGAAAAAACAATGGGCCAATTAAAAAATACATTTTTCTTATGGGCCAATTAGGGTCTTTTTTTTTTTTTCGCGCTGAAGTAAATTCAAAATAATAATAAATTGTCTGGCTAATCCGGGGCCCCTGCACACGTGGGGCCCCTAGGCTGCAGCCTCAAAAGGCTGCGCATTAATCCGCGCCTGTTAACACCAGAAGTGAGTCATTTTGCCATCTCTGCATGACCGTTAAGTTGAGCGGTCGGTACAGTTAAATTTAGCTGAGAAAAGGCGAGTGTGAGCCGGGTACAGAGCACCGTGATGTTTCGACACAGCTTTTCAGGGATCCACAAGGCAGTTATCATTGGTTCTCTCTCACACACACACCATGATCAAACACAATTCTGGCACCATCGCTGTCCGTGTCTGGCACTCCTCGCTCCGTCTCTTTTTCTCTCACACAAACATCATTCTTGCTCTGTCGCCCCATCTCTCTCTCTCTCTCTCTCTCTCTCTCTCTCTCTCTCTCTCTGACACACTCATCTTGAGCAAACACCTTTTCCGCTTAGTTGCACATACACTGTAAATATAGCTTTACACACACACACACACACACACACGACCCCAATCACTACAGAACTTTGTAGTTTTCGCCAGGTCTGACCTGTGCACATTTTTGTGAGTTTTCCAGCATGCTAAGCCCCTCAAAAATGTGAGTGACGTGTCCTAATAATAATAATAATAATAATAATAATAATAATAATAATCCTTACAAAAACAATAGGTTCCTCGCACTTTCAGTGCAAGGCACCTCAGTTAGGGAGGGAATGCCGTAAACATGCTCTTTGTAAATCTTTACAATCACAGAATCACCGAAAGAACCAAGCAGGCCTGCCTTGTTGCACAATCCAATTTTTCTTCAGAACTTGCCATTTTCAGCGTGTAGCTCGCTAGCTCAAAGTTTATTTCCTGAAGCGAAGGGATTTTGAGAACAGCAACACACAGAGAGAGGAAGATGAGGGCCAAAGCCTGTCAGGCTTCATCCTGGAAATGTACAGTACTTCCATTGATCCAGACTGCTATGATATAGACTTTTGCATGAAAAGTAATACATAATAATCAATGCTGCTTTATTTCTTTAACTACCTAGCAGATCATTTGCTTTAGTTTGCATGTATGTAATGTCGTTCCAACATCACACAGTGTTACTACAACATAAACTGAGCACTCTGAGAAAAAGATTTGTATTTGTTAATAACAGCATTTTTTAAGAAGCTAATGTTGCACTAAAATAATTCCCCACATTTCAGGAAGTTAAGCTAGCAACAGTACATAGATAACAGGAAACTAGGGAAGAACGATTGGGTAATGTTGTGGTTCATGGTTGGCACCTTAACCTCTAAAGGCACCGCCAAACAAACATTAGGTAGATAGACAGATATATAACCAAAATGTTGATAGGACAGTCACTTCTTTTCTGCATACATCATTGTGTGTGTGTGTGTGTGTGTGTGTGTTTAGCAGGAAATGACTACTGTGTAATGCATTTATAAGTAGCTTCGCCAGCGCCGTGTAACAGTTGTTTGATCAAAACATCTCATTCCCCTGTTGAAGGACAGATTATGGATAAGCAAGCCTGTCGGTGTGTGTGTGTGTGTGTGTGTGTGTGTGTGTGTGCGCCCGCGCAAGAGAGAAAAAAGAGCGAGAGAATGTTTGTGCGTGCGACACTCATCCATCATGCAGACCATGTAGTAATTTAAGAGCACAAACAAGGATGGCGTCCGTGATTTGCATGAAAGACGTGGAGAAAGCGCAGTCAAAGAGAATGAGAGGGAGGACAAAAAGGCAAATGAAAAGAGAGACTGAGTGATAGAGTCCAGAGAGCCATAAGAGGGAAACGGATAAAGACCGAGGAGAGTGTGAAGGAGAAAGATAGAAGGCCCGGTTTCGTGTCGTTATCAGTGAAAGGAGGATCCCATTAATCAGGAAACTAGAAGATCAAATAATGTGCTGGTTAGTGGAGAGCAAGCGATTGTACGTGGGGGTGTGTAATAAACGGTGTGTGATTTAGCTCCCAACACCAAAATAAAAAAAACAACAGGGAGCAGTGAGAAGACGAGGACAGGAGACAGGAGAGGATAAAGGAAAGAAATAAGTTAGATGGCAGAACACAGCAGCACTGAACAGGCTTTTGGCGACATTTAAAGTCGGTACACCATTAGTGTGTTTATATGCACACCGACCTCCACACTATAGGAATGAATGCCAAAACTTCAAAAAATAAGAACAGTAATAACATAGTAGCATTTATATTATTAGAAATGTAATAAATTCGGGGCTTGGACTGTTGGACGGACCACCGTTAGCATTTTTCACTATTGTCTGATAATATTTTTTTAGTTGCAGCCCTTAAAATCATTTTGTGTGCTGTGGGGAGTCAACTCAGGCCCTGTTTACACGATGACGCTCGCAGGTGAAAACGCCAAAATATTTTATCAGATTTGCTTTTCGTTTATACGGCGACCGCGTTTTTGGGGCTTGAAAACGCAAAAAAAGTGAAACCACCCTCCAGAGTGGAAATCTTAAAAACGCTCCACCGTCGCGTTCCCGTCTAAAGGGTAAAAATGCAAACGTCTGACGACAGCGGTGTGGAGAGAGACGAGAAAAAGGCTCTCAGGTAGTTTGTTGTTACGGAGTAGGCTACAGAAATGATAGGCTACTGTTATCTAAAAGATTTTCAATGTAATGGCTCAATACTTAAATGATTTTGACGATGTGGATAAGGTTGTTATAGTTCAATGACCATATGTAGGCTATTCATTTGAGCCAACTGCCAGAGTAGGCTACAAGGTTGCGGATGGAGAGAGAGAGAGAGAGAGAGAGAGAGAGAGAGAGAGAGAGAGAGAGAGAGAGAGAGAGAGAGAGAGAGAGAGAGAGAGAGAGAGAGAGAGAGAGAGAGAGAGTCATGTGGCTTATCACGGTCGACTGTGTCGGTCATCATCAGACAAACATGCAACTCCACCTCCTCGTCTGTCCGGACAAAATTGCCACCTAGCCGCCTGGCGTGCATACAACAAATCGAATTTCACATACTTTTGCATCACCATATGCACGCAGATTCGTCTAAAAGCGGAATAAAAAGTGAGAACGCAACACCACTTTTGCGTTTTCTCTCTCTTTTTTCTCTCGTTTCCGTCTAAACAGAGCCTAAGAGAGAGAGCACTTTTAGAGGCTGGGTGTCACTGCAACTGTCAACGCAAAACAGGACTGATATGGCTTTTCATTCCAGAACGCAGGCCAGCTGATATAACCCCTCCTACTTCACGACTTCAGATAGACGCGTCTCATTTGTTTACAGTAATCATCCCTTAGCATATGAGAATCAAGTTTTTCATTGATAACATTGATGTCTGCAAATGCCACATGCAGCACCTTTGGCAGAAAAGGCCACATGATTGATCATATGTCCATCAGCGCTGGTGCTGACGTGTTGAGCAAGACGCAGGAGTCCCAAATGCTCACGGATCATAAAGAGCATCAGCTACATGCAGGCAAAGGAAGCAACCTGCCTCATTTGAACTTAACTTAAAACGAAGGGATGAAACTT
Source organism: Perca flavescens (assembly GCF_004354835.1). NCBI lineage: Eukaryota > Metazoa > Chordata > Actinopteri > Perciformes > Percidae > Perca > Perca flavescens. The sequence goes on from NC_041334.1 coordinate 11,146,810, forward strand.
TGCAAAACATGCAATAAGTGAAGCCATTTTAGTAGCTCGGAGTGGTTTAAAAAGATGGCCGGCCCGCCCCCTTTCTTATTTCCCGGCCCCCTACTTCAGACGCCCTTTCACCTCAGACCACAGCGATCTTCGAACTTGTCCTTCATTTTGATCTAAACTACACACCTGTAACGTTTCGTGACCGCATCTCGCACGGTTGTGACGCTACGATGGTGACAAAAATCTGTCTGCAGACAGAGATATAAGTTCTCAGAACAGCCTCTGTGGTAGTTCCCGCTACGGTAGGTGTCTCCAGGAGCACATTCGCCACGATGAGACGCACACTCCCCGGGTGAAAACAATACCAGTGTTGCGGCTTGTAACAGATCAGATCAGCAGAGGACTTGAATGTGAGCGAGCTTTATTGTTATACACGGTGAAACTCAAAAGGAGTAAGGTGTGTATGTATACGGCTTGGGTTGCAGCTAATGATGATTTCGTAGTCGATTTAATCCATTGATTATTTTCTTGATCAATTGACTAGTTGCTTGGGCTATAAAATGTCAGAACAACTTCCCAAAGCCCAGGATGACGTCCTCAAATGTCTTGTTTTGTCAACAACTCCAAAGATATTCAGTTTACTGTCACAGAGCAGTGAAGAAACTAGAAAATATCCACATGTATGAAGCTGGAATCAGAGAATCTTTACTTTGCTTTGGATCTTTGCAGACTAAAGTATCTATCAGTGATGGATGACGAGAGTAGACCAAGGGTGTCTTGTTTGAGTGGCTGTGGGTCGTTAAAGATGCGAGATAGCGTATTGTCATTCTTCAGTACACTTGTAAAAAAAAAAAAAAAAAGGGGAAAGAAATGCTATTAACTATGATTCCAACAACATCTCTCCAAAGAGGTTTCCTGTGGAGAAAGACACTGAAGCTTGTGAAAGTGTCACACTCGCCAGTATACCTAAATTTCAAATGATTTGAACATTAAAAGTGTTTGCTGCTGACCTTTCCCAGGGTGTGCACTTAACCAAGAAGCCTAGAAACCTTCAAGACATCTCTGTCGTGGCTTGCCCTTCTGCAGATATGTATCCGTTCTTCTTTATAAGTCACACAATGACGTATCGGCTTTGAGCTGAGCTGCCTGCACTGACTCTGCCCCCCCCCAAGCCGGCGGAGAGTGCAGCTCAGACCGCTTGACATGTGGAGGTAGCCCCAGGCACATGGCTTCATCATATTTGTCCCTGTACTGTGTCCTCTGAGAGACAGCATTTGGAGAGCGTCTTGCGTCCATGCTTTTCCTTGAATGTTTGCGTGGCACATAACAGAAGGATGTTTTCAAATGTGTAAATATGTAATTAGCTATTATGGGTGGGGGGGAGTGCAGCATTTTTCAAAATTCTGGTAAAATGCATTAATTTCAGCGTGACTTTAAAGTTTTGTATTATAGACCATTTTGATTCATCTCTTCTTTCAGTGCTATAGAATCAGCCCCGTCACCCTGCAGTATTACTGCTTGAGTCTACCTGATTGATTACTTCACAGGTACATTACCTACGTAAACGACAAATAGGTTGTTTGCCAGTGCCTTCCAAAATGACTCATATGACCGCTGCAAAAATGACTGCATTTTCTGATCTGCAATCTCTATGGCTACGGTCTAGTAGACAACTGGAACTACTTGGTTAGTTTCAGAAAAAGAATAGTGGTCATGGTTAAGGAGAGCAGGTGACTGCCATCCCGGTTGAAATACCCAGATGTTTGTAGGAAACAGGACGCAAACCCTAGTTTCTTGTGGGAAAAGTCAGGTGTTTGTTGAACAAGACATTTTGGGACCGTATAACAGTGTCACGGTATTGAGAGAGGCCAATCGTTTTTCACGACAGGGACGCTTGTCAGGATTAATTAAACACAGCTTTAGTATTGCAATTCCATAAAGTTGGTGAACTCGCAAAAGATAGACCGTAGAAACAATGGCCTAAATCGATGCAACTTGATACCATCTTTCATTAGGCTTTTGCTGCCTTACACCCTGAGTTTATAACAAAAGGCTTTCCATTAAAAAAGTTTCTGCTTTCCAAGCTCAAGTTGAGGTTACCCCGATAACATTACCAAGGTTAGGAGTGAATTGATCGTATGCCTGACAAAGGTGGATTGTCCCTAAGTAAGTGTCTGAAAAACTGTCAAATGCTGTTTTTCTCTGGTGCGGATGGTAATGTTATTCCACAGGGATGCAGATTAAAATGAACTAGGGGATCAGGCTTTCAGAGTTATAACAAGTTTATAACTGTATATAATTAAAGCCTCTAGGTGTATGGTAATAATATAATAATCCTCCCTAAGCAGCCATAGTTCCGCGCCCGGGGACCAACTTCAGTTGTACTGCCTGTACCTACGTCAAGGGTAACGGCAGGGGTTACCTAGCATGAATATATTTATGGTGGGAGGAAACATGCAAACTCCACATGGCCCAGGGAATCAAACCCAATACTCAGCAGTGCCTACTTTCTGTCAAGCAACCACTGAGCCACCATGCCACCAAGCAACGCATTCTCGTGAACCGGGTCCGTACGATATCGTACAAAATCTTATGCACAACAATTAATATGATATCCTATGAAATTCACGTGACGGCCGGTCACATGTCAGTTAGCTTTAGCGGTCTTTACTAGGGATGTACCGATTTCAGTTTTTTGGGGTTTGCCCGAATACCGAATCCTACTCCCGTCTTCAGTCCATTAACACAGTAAACCCATTAATGAAGTAAACAATGTTCCTTTGCCGTACTTTTTGTGGCGGTATGAACGAGAACAGCTTGCACCAAGAGACTATAAGAAGTCTGACTTTGGTGACTCCTAGCAGTCAAAAAGTGCCACGACACATAGGGACATAGTAAGAATATTAATTCTAGTGCTGAAATGTGTCACCATGTCTGCACCGTAGCTCCAAAATGATCATTTCCACCAATGCAATGCTGTTGATTTCACAGGGCTTCTGCTTGCTACAATAGCAGAATGCTAAAGTATTGATTGTATTATGATGTTCAAAGTAGAATGTAGAAATAGTAGAATGTAACTGACGGCACATATTTTACTGTCAAATGTTGTACAATGCAATGTATTATGGGCCCTAATCTCATTTGTAGTCGGTGTATCTGTAAATTGTAATCTTGTTAATGTGTTTTTGTGGACCCTGGGAGAAAAGCTGCTACCTTGGCATTATCTGATGAGAAAACACTCAAAAGAATGTCCTCACAGAAATAGCAGTAGCAACCGGCCGTGCGTGCGTGCGTGCGTGTTTGTGTGTGTGTGTGTGTGTGTGTGTCTGTGCGTGTGCGTGCGTGCGCGCATGTGCGTGTACGTGTGTCTAATGCGTGTAGAAGGCATGTAGCCGTAGGTTAGCAGTGGGCGAGAGCGGTAACGCTGCTTCAGTCATAATAGGATCTGACGATGACTCATACACAGCAAAAACAACAAACGCTCTCCTCTTCCTCCTCTCATCTTCTCTTCCTCTTTACCGTCTCATCTGAGGCTCCCTTTTCTTATTCCTGTTCCCAGTCTCCTTTTGATTTCTTTCCTTTCTGTCTTCTATCATCTCTCCACCTCCTCATCTCTCTTTGCTTATCTCGTCATGCATCATTCCCTCTTGCATCTTAACTGTTGGCCTCTAGTTGCTTTACTTTGCTTTTTTCCCCCTTCTTTTTTCCCTTCTCTCTCGTGTTTCCTGTCTTCTTCCTGTCCTCTCTGTTCTTCCAACCTTTTTGCAGCTTTTTCTCCCGGGGCAGCTTATTTTGCCTTCCTCGTATTTTATTTCCTCCTCTATTTTTTTTTAGTACTTCTCTGTTGATCTCTGTATTTTTCTTTGTTTTTTTTTTCTCTTTTCTTCTCTCTTCTTGTTTCTTTCCCCCCTTTTTAAATCTCTTGTCTCTTTTCCCACTTATTCTCTTCAATCTCTTCATAGTCTTCATAAACCAGTAATTTGATGCTGCTTCCTGCATTATGTATACAGTATTATGAATTTAAACCAAGTTTGCCAGTAACTTCAGCCACACAACTTTACTACTACATGACATTCTCTATAACATTCAGTGGACTATTTGCAATATCGTGGTGTATTTAAGTCACCGTACTCTGCTAACTTTTTTTTCGTCTGTAGTATCTAAAGTACTACAGAAAGTACTACTAAAGTCATTATCATCGTAGTCTGGATCCACGACAAATCATTGCCAGGATAATCTCGAAGGTGTGTTGCTGCCGTCTAAGTCCGTTCTCTTCGGAAGACAACAACATACTTCGATCTAGTAAGTTAAACGTTAGAAGAAAATATGGATGGTGCAACAAGGCAGACCTGCTTGGTTCTTTCCGGGAATGATTGTAAAGATTAACAAATGTTTACGGCGCTTTTCTCTCTAACTTGGATGTTTTGGGAACCGATTGGTGGGATTGCTGTGGACGAAGTACACACGGTGATACACTGGTAAGAGCAAATGAGGTTTAACCATGCACCAGCTAATTTAAGTAGCTCACATTACTGTATTGTGTGAACAGTTAACTTCATTCAATATTGCATGGGGCGTTTTCTTTGCGGGGTGCAAATGTTCCACCAAAACAACCTGGAACCAGGCTATGGGACAGATACTTTATATCATCCACTCTTACTGTTTATACTGAGCTTAAAGGCTTGATTATTCTCCCAAACGGACGCGTACGCAGACAGCTGTGGACACCATAGACACATAGTAGTTCTGTTTGTACTATCCGCTTGGAGGACGCGTTCAAAACACGGTCAGGCGATCGCTATGTAGCTCACATCAAATTGGCAGTATGCGGACGTCCGCACAGAGCCTATGCGAACACCCTCTGACCGTAACGGACTCTTGTGCACTTGCGGCGGTCGGGCAGTATAACTTCAGCTCAAGTAAAAACCAAGTAGGACATTGCATTAGTTACATCACGATATATCTAACCCAGACACAAGCACAATCTAACACACATACGTCTCCTTCCTCTAGCATCATTTCAATGACCTGCTCTCAAACATGTCTGGATCCTGATGTAGTGAATACCAAACTGCGCAGACCGACAGAGTGCTGCTGCTCACATGCATCTCTCTCCTATGCTTTTTTTTTTCTCACCTTGCAGACCTGCACATACATGCTCGGTTGATGTAACCGTGCAACTGACCCAACTCTCTGCCTCTTTCTTGATTGAAATCTGTTGTGCTTGTCTTGGGTTGATTGCTCCCCTCTGTGTGACTGAGCCACACACCTCAGAGCCTCTTGTAGAAAGAGCAACTGCAATTTTGTTGATTTGTTTCATGGTCCGTGGGCCCTTGAAACCTATTACTTCATGATGTCGTACGTCACATTGTCGTATGCCACAAACACAATGGTGTCGGCAAGTTTTCTTTTCTTTATTTTCCAGAAGAAAAATGTGCTTTTTGCAGAGGTATGCGCTTTCCCTCGCCGAACCGAGATTAGCCCCTTCCCCGCGGACGAGAGATTTATGAGCCACAGAATGAAATCTTTGTCAGTGCGTGACCCAGAAGGCAGATTTTTAAAAGCGGTGTAAAGCATTGGTCCACTACCAAAGGCTCCTCATCCAGGAGCCTAGTTTTATCGTTTTCTCTCTCTCCGTGTGTTTTAAAGATATTTCAAGTCTTTTGATGGGGGCAGACTGAAGCCTGTAGAACTCCCTCATTTCCCTTATCACCAAAGTCATCAATTTATCAATCTCACAACCTCATCTCTTCTCTGCTTTTGTCTGAAGACTCTGAAGTTATAAGAAAAATAGGGGTGACATGCGACATAGGTTCTTGACCAGACAAACCCAGGACTTCAGGGTTACATGATTACATGGCACAACTGCTACCCTGTCAGATCGCCTCTATTAATCAAACTGTGTTATCTTTTCTCCCTGTGTAATTGTTGCTCTACCTCAGCTCCATCTTTCTCTCTTTCATTTTCTTTGGTGCTTTAAGGCACACAAATCCTATTTCTCTGTCTTTTTTCTTCTTCTATTCCTACTGAATATGCACGACAAACACCCAATGTTCTTTTGCCTCATCTCCCGCTTTTTCAAACAAACACACATTCAATCCACAGCTCTCCGACACCTCATAGATCTGTGCGCTTTTCAGTATCTGCATCTCTGCTGTCATTATCTGCTAACAGAAGCAATCATTTGTCTTGAACACAGTGCTTCATCAGTCTATCTGCTGTTCGTCCTCGCTGTGTCCTAAACTTAAATTGCTGCATGCCCTGCTACGCCGCCAACCACTGCCCTGCTATACCCTACTGTACCCTGATGTTCTCTTTCCCCCTCAGCAATATTCTACAACAACAACATTGCTTTTCTGCAGTGCCCTCTATAATACCTTCCCTCTGTTCATGGGATCTGCATCTCCACCCCATAATTCTCTGATAAACCTCCTATCAGTGCACCACCTTGGTCGAGTCCAAGATCAGGACTAGTCATGACCGAGTCCAAAGAGGTCCAAGTCCAGACCGAGTCTCCGAATGAGACAGTCCAGACCGAGTCAGGAAAAAAAACAACTTCTTCAAGACCACCTACTTACCGGTTGATAATTTATTTGATGTGAGAGACAGTATGTCTTCTATTTTAAGAAGATCATTTTGCATTATTACTTGTAATGATCAATAAGCAAGTGCAGAATAACTAAACTGTAGCATGCTGTAGGTCATATTATTTACTTTAAGTAGAGCAATTTCACTTAAGTCACATAAAGCTGAAGTGCAACTTCACATTTTAGATGTGGAGTCTTTTTATTCTGGTTTAACAATAACACGCTGGACTGCCAATGGAAAATGGAACAAATAACAAGCAACACAGGTGTCACTAAACATTTGACATATTCATATTCTTGAACTTATTACTTGTGCTGAAGAATCCATAGTACAAAGTCCTCGCTGCCATTGTGCCTGTGGCCAAAATGAATGATACCTGATGATTGAGGTATGTGACGCAGCCAGACATACACCAGGCGACCAATGTCAGTGCCCGTTCTAGATGGATGTAGAACCAAACCAATACCCGTTATCTGAACAAGCGCGCTTCATCAAAGGCTTGGCTTTGAAGGAGGAAGTTACTTTAGAACAAAAGCCGAGACCAACTAGAATATTTGGCGAGACCAATGGCCAAGTCAGAGATAAATCCAAGTGCAAATACCAACCAGTCCAAGACCGGTCCGAGATGATAGAAAAAACGACTAGTAGAACACTGCCTTTCTATTCTGTTAAACAACTGTTCCACTCTAATTCGCTGTACTTTCTCGTCTGCTGTTGTGCCCTTTATATACCCACCCACTGTTCCATCATATTCTTATTACAGCAAATTCAATAGGACACTGTTTACTTATTATTAAAAATGAAATTAAACAAACAAGAAACAGACTTAAGGGTTTCTCATTGAATTTCAGTCTTCCTAGATTGGTTCTGAAAACCAACCCGTGACATAGTTTTGTAACATAGCCTAGTTTGTAAAACAGAGGTTTGGTAAATGAGAATGTGGAAGAGCTATTTAGTGCTACATATCCCTGCCCCTCTTGTGCTATACCTTCTCCATTACACTCCGAAATATATGCTGCAAGTTCCACTACATAAGCCAGAGCTCAGCAGTATCACAGCGGATAAGAGCTGTGTGTGTGTGTGTGTGTGTGTGTGTGTGTGTGTGTGTGTGTGTGTGTGTGTGTGTGTGTGTGTGTGTGTGTGTGTGTGTGTGTGTGTGTGTGTGTGTGTGTGTGTGTGGGTGAGTAGGGAGGGGGGGGGGGGGGGGGGAATGAGCTTGAGATAGAGAGTGAACCAAAGTCAAAAGGGAACGACAGGGAAAGGGAAGAAGGAAAAAAAAAGAAAATTGAATTTTAAAATGCCCTTTTATCGATCGACTAGCGGAATGATACAACTGCATTTCATTGCGTCAAAAGGCAGACTTACATCAGCCTTCCTCTCCCTTGAAGACACAAAAACAACAACATAAATAAAACTATGAAATAAAATAAAAACAGCAGGGAACGGAGGCAGAGAAAGATATCAAAATCAGGCGGCGGGACAGAAGATGGAGGGGGTGTTTGCTCACTCCCCCTCAGCAGGTTTAGGCAAGGTGCCAATGGGCAGCAAATTTAACCCCAACTATCCACTGGTGGTGCATGTGGCCGCTAGTACATGATAAGCAATGTACTGCTGTGGTCTTGGGCAGCAGGTAAAAGTAGTTTTTAGATATAAAAAAAGGACCACCTTTAATTATCGGTATCCGTTTAAGTCTATGCTACATTTAGGGTATTTTCACCGATTTACCTTGCTGTCAGACAGCGCTTTTTTCCAACAGGGAACTGAAGCCGTTATCTCTGCTCTCTTCAAAGCCACCAGACTCCTTTTACGTCACAGAACGCAGGAGTTGCCAGTCTGCTGCTGCCTCAATCGGTTAGTTTGTCTTACTTCGGCGAATATTAACTAACCCTGTAAAATACCAAAGTCACACAACTCACAACCAGCAACTCCCGTGGTTCTGCGTGGTAAAGTTCTTCTTCTTTTTAATGGTGAGTTGCAACCAGGTGGAGCGATACCATCGCATATCGTCACCCGTTGTTTTTGTTGTGGTGGCAGCAACGGCAAAAGAACAGTAGCGAATGGATGTAATGTAAACTTCAGTTCTATGAGTAAGAGCAAGTGAGATGGCGTCTGGACGCGTCCGAAAGATGATCATAGTTAATAACAATGCAGCGCAGGGACGACTCAGGCATTTCACACACAGTACATATCGTCGCTGTCGGGTGGAAACCTCGTTTGTCCCAAATTGTTGCTTTTCAGGAAATAGAAAAAGGCTAATTTGAAAATATCCTATTGAGCTATTTACTAAAGGTGTGACGAGATCTCGTCCGACAAGCTATCGCAGGATTAAAATGTGACGAGACAGCTCGTCGAGGTAAAAATTGTCTTGCGATATCGCTCGCAAGTGCAGAGCAGCAGCCAGTTGAGTCTGACCTGGTTGGTCTTGTAATACATCTGGCTTTGAAGACGAGTCTGGCTTGGACAAAATTACTAATTTGGACTCCAAATTAGCATAGAAGATCCCCTGCCCGTTCGCCAAAGTCGACTCTGAGTTCACTTTTGCAGACCGTAAGCGGAGTTGCATTTGTAAAAAGCTGCCTGTAAAACCCAGCGTTAGAACGCTAGAGGGTTCGGCTGCCAAACATTCACACACACGGACTGCAGCAGAAAGCAAAACCTAACTTTACTTTTAATGATATTAAACAAAGAGAAATGTTCTTTCCTCGTCTTAAAGTGGGCATACATCAATACAAGAGCAGCCTACTTCCTTGTTTACTGCTGCAATGAAAGGCTTGGTTACATTGTAACCTTGGTTCTCTGAGTAAAGTCATATTTCTTAATTGAATTTTTTTTCAATTCAATTTCAATCAATCTTGTCTCGTCTTGTTCTCGTGAACCCAATCTCGTGTCTCGTCACACCCCTACTATTTACCCTCAACAGCCTCGTCACTGTTTAAATATTTGTAAAAACCCCACAGACAGACGTAAAGGGTGACCAACATAATTGATTAATGAAAAGAAATTAGAATAACGAAATATGGAGATACAAGGTTTCTGCCCGACGCCGACCATATGTAACGCAAACGACCTGCCGATGCGCTGGACCAAAATACAAAGTGTAAGTGCAGAAGTACGCAGATTGAAACACAGAATCTTTGTACAGAGTTTACTTCTGTTGTGTTTGTAGGCAGCTTAGCCTCTGGCTGAGTGCAAATTGACCACATACAAGGTCCACTGAAATCTGTAACTGTTATCGACCCAATCACATTTCTGACAAACAAGGTAACCTCAGCCTTTTGTCCCGTTAATTGTGAAGGTTCAATAAAGAACACAGCAAGACTGTGAAGCGAGACTGTCGTCTGGATCATTAAAGCTCTTAAAGAAGAATTACGTCAGCCTGTTTCCACCTGCTAAAGACAAGAAAAACAACAGAGTAACTACACAAGGAAAGATGATGTGGAAGAGGCAGCACTGATGCTGACACTGTTTCAACCCAAATGTCAAGCCAACTTCCTAAATATCACAAACTAAAATGTGACCGACTGGGAGGTTGAGGAAAATAAATCCGCTCCTTGACAGCTAGAAAACATGCATCCACAAGACAAATGGGAAGCCTGTGAAGATTTTCATTCCTGCTGGGAATGATGCATTTGCATTCAGATAATGTTGGCCATAATTCATACTTTCATCTAAGGGGAAAACACCTCTACTAGTTATGGTTCTAATGTCTCACCTAATTGCCATACAACTACGAGGGAGACAGATACCTTGCAGATGACATTTTAGCAAAGCCATCCGGCACTTTTGAAATGTGCAAATAAATTGAACTATTCATCAAATGCATATTATCACATACATTTTGTATTTCAAGGAAGATTTGTTTTATTTCCAATTTGTGTCAATACAAACATTTTATTGATTGCTTTTTTCCATTGCAAGTCAGCATTCTCATTAAATACATCATGTCGTCTGTGTGTGTGTATGTTTGTGTGTGTGTGTGCGCGCGCGCGCGTGTGCACGTTTCTGAGTGTTGATTATAATCAGTCTGCAGAGCACAGTCTCCAGCCAGGCAATGTGGATGAGCTATCCTTAAATGTCCTTAAACTGCATTGAAACTTTGTTTATCTCAGTCACTGCGAAGTAGCACTGTGTGTGTGTGTGTGTGTGTGTGTGTGTGTGTGTGTGTGTGTGTGGCCCCTTCTGGTCTGCAGCTTTAGCTGGCTGACCTACAGACAGACAGGGCAACTCCACAGAGTGTTACGCCTCATGGCCTTTTTTTGCAACACTGTAATGCTTTGCGTGTGTGTACGTGTTTTTGTGTGTCATCTGTGTACGTGCATGCTTGTGTGAGAACAAATGCTTGTATACGACAGCGTGGGTGTGTGTCTGTTGGAGAATTCACAGCATGCACGTGACTTTGTTGTATGCATGACATCTTTGTGAATGTCAGTTTGTGAGTGTTGAGTGTGTGTGTGTGTGTGTGTGTGTGTGTGTGTGTGTGTGTGTGAGACCCACTCAGTGTTCACTATGTGTATCTTTATCTACTCACTTGTGGGTTCGACTCTGTAGTGCTGCACATAGTTCAATGAGTCAAGTCAGGTCAAGCCCCGTTTTTACCTAAAATAAAGCCTCTTTTGAGATAGCTGCCACGCTTTGTTAAATAACATGAATGCTTTATGCTAAGATACAATATTTCAGCATAACATTTGGCTTTGCCATCTGCTTGTCCAAATGGAATCAAAGCATGCACAGTTAGTTTCCTTCCCCTGCTCTAAAAGCCCATTGACAAGATCCCTATTGGATCCACCTATACTGACCGTATCTGCACTAGTGAGTAGTAAGTGGCCTGGTGGCTGTGGATACTGCCGTCTCATCTCACAGTTTCAGGTTCAATCCCCTACAACAGCTCACGTGTTGTGCAGAAACGTCACTATGGTTTAACCCTCAAAACGTGAGTCACTGTTCGCTCCAATTGAACCAAAAACAGTATTTCTTCACTAATCAGATGCCTTGGAATTTATAATAATGCTATGGTTTTGCATTCAATCCTGTATGCCATTGCCATATTCAATCCAAAAAAAGTAATTCTGTAAAATTGTACAGCAAGCATTGCCCGTTTTCCCCCTAGCAAACTGGAATCCATGCTGGCAGTGATGCAGGTGCAGCCTTTGTTTGTGCAGATGCTGCTGCCAGCTGGATACCATCGCCAGCACAGTGCTCTGTGGCGCTGCCTTTACCGATGGAGGCACGTACTCTAGTCCCATTTTCAGTTGAATTCTGTCTCAAACTGGTGTTGTTGTTCAGTAAAAACATCAGAGACTCTTGTTGGAAAGTGCGTCCTTCCTTTGAGACTATGATTTTCACATTCTTTTGCTTTTATTTTTGTTTTGTACTGCGCCGTGTTCTTTCATTCTTTTTCTTTCTTGTCATTTGTCCAATTTAGGCAACTATTACCACCACAGGGGGGTTCCCTGTTGGGATTTCTTTTTTGGAATGCCATTCAAAATAGTCTTAAAATGCTATATAAAAGTAATGAGTGAGCCTGCATTCACACTGCCTGCGTCGGCCATTAGACGGTGCAGCGAAAACACAGGTCTGCCTATTAACTTTGAAAAGGGTTAGTGCATTTAGGCCTCGGCGGAGGTGCCACAGGGAAACGGAAACATTGCGATCTATAAACAATCTGACAGAAAACTGCAATTGTGAAATATAATATAGTCTACTTGTGCTACATTTGGTGGGTTAAGGAACACAACAGGATGTCACACAATTTCATGCCATTTCAGTGACACCCCCACCACCACACAACCCTGAGGCAAAATCTTGGATTGCTGTTTCCTGGTCTGAACATGTCAACTGAGTTTTCTGACAAATCAAGGCCAGGTTTGGACTGTTATATTGCTGTCTACATTTAAATTACAATGCATACTCATACATTAGTATTTTGTAAATGTGTCCTTGCTTTATTCTTCAGATCAGAACTACAAAACTGCTACCAACTGCTATTTTTTCAACTGCTACACATTGCTGGCAAAATCTGACGTTGGAAAAGACCAAAGTAGCTGTTTTAGGACCTCAGACCATGTTGAGTTTTACATATATTTTACGTTCAGTATATATATTATACTATATTTCTGGGTATAGTAAGTCATAAATGATTTTTTTTTTTTTAGTGGCCTAATGGGTAGAACTGTTAAAAATGACATGTGGCAGCCAACACATTCAAAGCCTATAATTATCTGTTTCTGTACCAGGTTTCCTCTTTATGTTGAATAAATGTGAAGCTTTTAAAACTACCCGGAAACCACTTTAATAAGTAACTGCTGTAAAGTGCTTCTCAAGTTAAGCACTTCCTTATGGGATCTATCTGTGTCCTGGTCTTGGATACTTCCAATTTTCTCAGTGTTAATTTAGAATATATGAGCATGATCTATGACTAAAATGCAAGGAGTCTCAATCTGTCTGTCTGAGAGGGGACCCATATTAACTGTTACACCACTGAATGCAGGGCTCCAAATGGTTTGCGACCAAACAGTTCTGAATTTTACATCCAGTCGCACATGTGCGACCAGTTAATTTGCCCCCTTTTTTAACACATTAAACGTGGAGATTTTGGTACCTGAGAGTTCGTAAGCGCAAGCTTATCTGTCCTCTATGCATATGACAGAGAGCGGAGCTCCGGAGCTCCGCTCTCTGTCATATGCAGAGAGGACAGATAAGCTTGCGCTTACGAACTCTCAGGTACCAAACAAAAAGCACACACGCACACACACTTGTTGAAGTCCTAGTCACGGAAATGCCGACAGAGTGGTTGCAAGTGTGGTTACAGTTGTTCAAAACTTCACGCAGACTGCGTTTGCTGCGATATGATATTAACGGCGAGGTGAAAGCGGTCACGGTGCTGTTGATGTACACTTCCTGACAAGCAGGCAAAACTGTGGTTTATCTGCCCTGGGGACTGACTGACAGGCTGAGGCTGTAAGTCAAGACAGCTTGATTTCTACAGCACCTTTCAGCAACAAGGCAATTCAAAGTGCTTTACATGAAACAGTAAAGAGCAGTTAAAAACGGTCATGATGAAAATAAAAAAGAATAATATACAAATACAAGAATAAAAGAATAAAGAATACAAGTTACAGTGAGTAAGAAATGAATAATTATTTAACTCAAGGTTGTAGGGATGGATTTGGGAGGAGAGAGGGAGGGGTTTTATTTTTTATATTAGTTTAGTAGCCTAAACAATGCATTTTTAATATTAAGTCATTGTAATTGTAGACTGGAGACTAGAGCTGGTATTTTTTTTAAATATTTGTACTGTCATGACAGCGATGGTGCTGTCAGTTTACCTTTTATGTTGCATCTTCAAAAGTGCCCAATAAAATGTGAAACTAAATTTGAAACAGCACATTGTAATTTCTATTATCAAAGTATTTATTAGTAATACAGTGGAAATTAGTAGAAATGTGAATATTTGGCATTAGCATGTTGATTCACGGTGTGTGCCCCTACATTTTCTGGTTGCGCCCCTAACATTTTCAGTTGGGGGCCACTGTGCTCCTAGTGAAAAAAGTTAGTCTGGAGCCCTGGAATGGCATGCTGGGTACAGCCTGCTCTCCATCGCTCGCTGCATTACATTCGACAACAGATGAAGAAAGAGAACGTAGATTATGGTTACAGTGCAGCCAACTCAAACATTTTAAGCATCAGCAATGTAACCGATAAAGGAATGAACGCTTTTTCCCCCAGAAATAGCCTGGTCCCAAATAGCTAGCTGTTAGCAAATGACTCTAGTATAGCCACGGCAGGTGTATTGCTCAGGACCCAAGGAAGTGCAGTGTCGAGTGTGAAACTGTTTGGATGAGCGTTTCTCGAGAAACACCGGAGGCCAAGCAACTGGCATGTTTTGAACAGGAATTTCACTTCTTAAGCATCTAATATTTTTATTTTGTCAGTAAATTGCCGTGATGGAAGTGAGCCAAGGACTTTTCTCTGCACCAGAATTGGTTGGTTGCAGGTTTGCGTTACATTACATTTCATTTAGCTGACGCTTTTATCAAAAAGAATTTTATGTGTATAAGCATCATCTTCTTAGCCAAGGTGCAGTCGGAAGAGATGGGTTTTTAGCCTGCGGCGGAAGATGTGTAGACATTCAGCTGTTAGTTGAGTAATTAGGTGTCCCTTGCAGTGATGGAGCAGCAAGCAGATTGGCCGATGCAGAGTGGAGTGGTCAGACTGGGGTGTAAGGTTTGCAAGTACTAGTGTCTTGAAGCGGATGCGGGCAGTAACTGGTAACCAGTGAAGGGAGCGGAGAACAGTGTAGTGTGAGAGAACTTGGGTAGGTTCAAGACCAGTCGAGCTGCTGCATTCTGGATGAGCTGCAGAGGTCGGATGGGACTTACAGGCAGGCCAGCCAGGAGGGAGTTGCAGTAGTCTAGATGTGAGATGACTAAAGCCTGAACCAGAACCTGCGTTAGAACGAGGCTTATCCATCTGGAGTTGTGCAGCATGGATCTACACGATTGGGTAGTTGCATGCAATGTTAGGAGTAAGGGAGAGTTTGGTTAAGGACCATGTGTAGAATTTAAGAAATATGCATAACAACAAAATAAAGACCTAAAGAGAAACACATCACACACACTTGGGGCTAAAATTACGCAGTGTGTCGACAACCGCTTGATCAAAGAGCGTATTTATTCAAATGTCAGTGTATTTGTTTAATCAAAAGTCTATAAAAGGAAAGCTCCATTGTAGATGCTGGCTGTTGTTGGGTTGGCTTAACTGCTTATGCAGATTTCAGGCACTTCTTTAATTAGGTTTCAGTTAATTGCACACCCACACGCAGCTTATAAGTCAATTATAGGCTAAACTGGTCGTGGGCTATGAAAAGGAGTAACACATACAGTACACTTCAGTACACACACCACGCCCCCCCAGCACATCGCACTGTCTGCCTCTCCTCGACTCTCACATGCTGCCAAACTAATAATCGCCATGGTATTCAATGTGAAATGGGGTTGTGTGTGTATTTCTTCCTTTATTTTTAGTTAAACAGTGGATGTAGCCTACATTGTTTTGACCAGTCTACAACCCAACATTTGCAAAACATAATTGATAGTTTTATTATAGTATGGGTTGTTGTATTTGTGGCATATTTTAATCGTCTTATAACATATACTGTTTAACGCCTCATACATTATTATAAACCTCATTTGCTCTTACCAGTATACCGCCGTGTGTACTTCGTTCACAGCAATCCCACCAATCGGTCCCAAAACGTACCAGTTAGAGTAAAAATGCCGTAAACATAGTCTTCGTAAATCTTTACAATCATTCCCTGAAAGAACCAAGCAGGCCTGCCTTGTTGCACCATCCAAATGTTCTTCAAAACTTCACATTTTCAGCGTGCAGCTTGTCGGCTTGAAGTTTGTTGTTGTTTCCCGAAGCGAACAGAGTTTGAGAACGGCAACACACATGCACCGAATGTCAGGCAATGACATATCCTTGGTATTTACTTCCTTTGATCCAGACTATAGCACTGCAAAACCTCTTTAGGAGTTCAAGGTGTCCTTCCACAAAAGCACTGCTGTTGAAGATGCTGGCCAATCAGAGGTCTATAAAAAGCTATTACCCAAGGCTACCTGGCTGCAGTGGTGCATGCATCGCTCTGTAGCAAATTCAGATGCCTCTGTTCCTCAATATACAATAACATCCAGTCACTGTTCCATTATTAATGTGACTATTATCGCCACTGTTCATCACACCCCCAACCGGCCCGTCAGACACCGCCTACCAAGAGCCTGGGTCTGTCCGAGGTTTCTTCCCAAGAGGGAGTTTTTCCTCGCCACTGTCGCACTGCTTGCTCTTGAGGGAATTACTGTAATTGTTGGAATTGTTGGGGCTTTGTAAATTATAGAGTGTGGTCTAGACCTACTCTATCTGTAAAGTGTCTCAAGATAACTCTTGTTATGATTTGATTCTATAAATAAAATTGAATTGAATTGAATTGAATATAGTGGAGTTACCACACACTTTTGTGTACACGTGAAAAGTCCTGTTAGCAGTTTTTTGGAACTAATAATGTACGTTGGAGGAGTAGTTTGGAGGACTTGTAGGCTATTAGATACTTATTGAACTTAGCATGTGAAAAGAAAACTACAGTATTGTGTTTTAGATGTTCAGAGAGAAATATGAAAGAACACTTTAATGCAAAATACATTTGTGAAACTAATACAAGCTCTTTACATTTACAGCACAACAGTACAGCACTGTTCCACAGTATCATTGAAAAAAAATATTAACAGTCGGATACGTGGCAGCTGTAAGAAGCATCACCTCCATATTGATTTAAAGGGATGTGCACAGTGCGTCAGCTTTCAAGGTATCTGCAGCCAACTTTGCAGTGAACTCCACACAACCTCCTGATCCCTTCACCGTATGAGGTGTGTGCATGTATAGGACTGTGTGTGGGTGTCAGATCTGCTGAAGGCTTGATCTTATCTTACAGCTGAAGTTGCTGTTGTTCTGCACGGTTTGGTTTATGATTTACAAGGAGAGTAAGAAGAGGAGTGTTTTACTGCACTCCCCCCCCTAGGCAGAGTAGTTGTGTCTGCTGGGTAGGGGTGGGCGATGTATATCGTCTATGACAATATGGTGATTGTTGTGTTAACAATGTGCAAATTGGCATTATCAAGTATTTAAATTACTTCGGAAAAAAAACACTTCAAAACATGCATTAAAACTCTACACATTCACTAATGTGAAAACTAAATTGCTGGTTCAGTCCTTCATGGTGGATGGTTTTCTTTGTCTAAACTCGTGTTTATAAAATAATAATAAAATGTCAGTTTATTATTATTATTTTTACACTATGTTCTTATATTTTCCAAATGTGTCACCTGTATATTCACCTCCACCACAGCGGCCATGTTTTTAGTCTTTCTTGTTATCTGTTCTTCAGCAGGATATCGAAAATCAGGTGAAGGTGTCTCAGTTTAGGGTATTTTTTAATGTGACAATACTTAACTCACCTAAGTGATGAAAATCCTGCACGTGTATCCAATTGTCTGCCATTTTCGCACCTTTTAAAGATGCACAAATGACCGAATGTATACGTTTATGCCATGTTTAACCCATTCATGTGTTGATCCCTTTTGGATTAGTCCCTTGTTGTCACCATTCCCTGAGACCCGAGGGTGCAATTGTTAGACATTACTGCAAAATCATTGGCTCTGATAGAATCACATTAATTGATGCAGAGTTGTCTGTTTATCAGTGCGTGTGTGTTTCTGTGTTTCTGTGCGTGCGTGTGTGTGCGGCTGCCAGTCTGTCGTCACCCTGTCAGCTCCTCTCTCCACACCTCGCATCTTTCTCTGAAAGATCATTTCTCTGTCACATTCGCTGGCTTCAGCACATAGAAGACTGAATTTCCAAAACCTCAGCCCAACCTCTTCATTTTAAATCTACAAAGCACCACGTAAGTGGATTTCTGAACCATTGAGAAAAAAATAATCATTTCCCAGTAGCTCACACATTTGGCTGTTTTTTAGGCAGTTATCTGATGCACTGCTCCAATACGACAGTGAGTGAGCAGGTTCAGTCAGTCAGTGTGTTGCTCTGGTGGTTTTCAAATGACTTTACATTTCTTTAAAGTTGGGTTTAGAACAATTGCAAACATTGTAACTTTTGGAAATAATGGGAGACATTATTAGTAATGGTATTAGTAGAAGCTCTGCCTCCTAACTTTCTTTATAATCGATATGGCAGTGACTACAGCATGCTTCTTATGTGATAAAGAACAGTCTTGTTTATACCAGCTGATTTTACCGGGATCATTACCAAACTGTAATTTATACCACCTTCATCTCTTTCTTCGAGACTGTCCTCCCCCAAAATCCCCCGGAAAGCTGGGTTGAGTCCCATTTGAAAATAAAATTAAAGGGCAAGTTTATTTCACGAACGTCACGTTCAGCTTCACGTGCGTAACCGGAAGTGAAGTAGCGTCTGAATTTCTGCTTTGGTTTTACTAAAAAATTAGGTATAATGTCATATAAATTAGGTGTATTGATCATGAATAAAAAACAAACAAACAAACAAAAACCGCGGCTGTCGCTTCCAGCGCTAAAGGGGTTTTTACACTAGGTGTGTGCACCATCAAAATGATGTAATATCCTGCCAGCGCGCCCTATTTATTAGGGCTGTCCTCGACTAAAGAAATTCTTAGTCAACTAACACTTATACGATTTTGTCGACTAATCGATTAGTTGATTTAATTGACAGAGCTGTGCGCTTTGAGAGGTGGTTAAGACTAGAAAAGCACAATATAAATGTAGTTAATTAACCATCTGTAAAACTGAGTTTCTCCACAATTAATCCTGCTAAAGCACCATTTTAAATCTTATGTTTAACATAAATGTGCTCATGAGTTTCTTGGAAATGAGTAATTAAGCATGAATATGCATAAAAAATGACTTATCAACTAAAGAAATCTTAGTCGACTAAGACCAAAATGACCGATTAGTCGACTAATCGACTAAGATGTGGCAGCCCTACTATTAATGGCGCGCGAGCCAGGGTCGCGCGCGGCTCTTTTATTTTTTATTTTTTTCCCAGCGTCGCACGACAAAGTGGAAACAGCAGGCCTGAAAGAGTTCGCCGACAAGCGGATGTCAGGACTCTCAGAGTGACTGCAAATCTCTCTTGTAAACTTACTGGGTTAAGATGAGCTCTTTTATGGTGAATGAAAGGCTCGATCCGACGAAATAGGTCATTGAATCAAATCGAAGCACTGACAGCAATGCTGCTGCCAGTTCTGCTGTTGTTTACCTTTTTCTTCTTCTTCTAGTCTGTAGAAAGAGCAACATCGGTAGCCTTTGCTCATTAGCGCCACCTCTGTTCAGGAGAAGACTGCAACTAGTGTCGCGAGCACCAGCGCGGGTATAAATACTCACGGCGATCCCACGACGTCACATTTGTACGCGCCAGCTGGGCTGCGTCCAGTATATAAGACGCTTGAGGCTCCGCAAGCTGTCGCGGTGCGTGGCGCTTTCAATTCAACACGGTCGGCTGGTAAAAGCAGGTTTGTGTGATTCTTCATGTACTGACCACAAGGAGTCAAACAGCCATAAATAAGTGGTCAAAGAGAGACACCACACTGGGAAACGAAGAAACATTTGGCTGGAGAGTGTGGAAAAACATTTGTTTTGTCAAAGCCAAAAAACTAATTACAGGTTACAGTGTTACAGACAGTCATTTTGATTTGGAGATAAGCAACAGTCGTGTCAATGATTAGAGTAGATACGGTAATTGTAATGTTTTGCGGTACGTCAGTGATTAGATATGGATGTGTTTACTAGTGTTGCCTGGCAGCCTACTTTCCTTTACTTCCGGTCTCTTCTTCTCTACCACTTCTTGCTTACAGACTGGTTGCTTTGGCCTAATGCCACGGTCAGACTCCACTCTATGTTTTGAGGTACTCGGTCACATCAGATGTTTATTGTGCATGCAATACACAGACCAGCCATAGCTTATAATCGTTCATGACCTCCCTGACAGAGGCGACTGGGCTTGCGGGTTAGATACAGACTGTAATGTAGAAGAGAGAAATCAAGTTCTCAATGAACGTCTTGTGTGATCAGTCATAGAAACCACTAGGCAACGGGAAAAAGGTCTAAAAATAGCATTACTTCTACTTTTTCCATGTTTTTTCAGCTGACGAGCAGACATTTCATAATGAGCTTTAAATATATCTCGCACTTTACAGTCACAATCACCATGACTCGATTTCCCAAAAACAGTCATTAGTTGGCAAGACATTCTGACAGCTACACTAGACACTAACACACGGTGGAATTTAGCTTTGTATAGCTGTGAGAGCATCAGACAGCACTCTGAATCATAATTGATCTTGATTTTATAATTGAACACATCCAAGCAATTAATACCCACAGATAGAAATGTCCTTTGGCCTATTGAATTGCTTTGGTTTCGCTGACATGGAGTGTGTGTGTGTGTGTGTGTGTGTGTGTGTGTGTGTGTGTGTGTGAGAGAGAGAGAGAGAGAGAGAGGTAAAGGGACAGTCAAGTGGAAGACGCTGTCTGTCTCTGTGTTTGTAACTGGCTGTATTTGCTGGTTGATGTGTGAGTGAGTGTGTCCATTTGTGCCAAGTGGGCAGGCCGTGTGTGTGTGTGTGTGGTGTCTCTGTTCTAGTTCAACTCTCTGTCTGCAGTCACAGTAGCAGCTTACCTGTCAACTGAAGCATAGACACACAGAGAGAAAACAGAGATTAGTACTTCACAGTTTTTTCTTTTCCCTTTTTATATACACATTATATCTGGACACTTGGGTGATGCTGCTCATGTCACATGTATGCGACGAAGCATTGAGAAATGAACTGCGGGCAGAGAAAGACGGAGAGAGAGAAAAAGATGGACCTGGCTGCTGATAGTAGGGCATTTACACAGAAAACAGACGAATGGAGGGAGGGAGAGTGTGAAAGGTGAAAGAGAAAAATCAAGACGGGGAAGGAAGTAGGAGGTTGCATATTCTTTGCAGCAAGGTAGTTACTTGCTATTGTTGTGGATTCTGAATCATCAGGTCCATCATCATACAACCCTCTTTGTCTGCTGCTACCAACATATTCTCTTAAGTCTGGTGAAATGTAATTTGAACGCCTTTCACAAGGTATCTCATCAAGGCTGAGTGGTGACTCAGTTCAGATTTATCAAGCCAACATGTCCTCCAAACACACCCTTATAACACAAGCACTCAACTGCTCAGGAGTTTGTGTAACAGTTGACTGCTACTGCAACAACAAAACCCAGTCCCTCCATCTCTTTCTCTGGGAAATGAAGCTGCCTTCAAGTGCAGTCAGAAAGGTCGATATAGAGCTGAACAATTTGGCCAAAAAGTGTAGTTGCGATTTTTCTGCCAGATATTGCAACTAGATTTGATTTATTTTTTCTTAAGTTTAGCAAAAGTTGAGTATTCACTGTGTAACATATAAAACATGTCATGGAGCATAGTAACATGAGACACCATCAAAACTGCTCTATATTCTTATGCAGGGATAAGAACATGGATATGAATTGCCAGCAATAAGTGTTTTTCGTTTAATAAGCATGGAACATTGAACAGTCAAACACAGAACATTTATCACAAAAGCTAAAGTTATAATAACAAAAAACAATTACAATAAGAAATATCAGTACTTTCCTGGAAACCGAAATTTAGATAATGTTAAATATAGTACTATAAAATAAATTAAAAAAAAACAATGACAATAGGACATTTCTTCAAATGTAACATTATTTCAGCATTTATCTTATGAAAAAACAGTAAATATAGTGATAAAAAGAGGAATAAAATGATAAATCAAATGTTACGCCAAAATATAAATATATATTGCACGTTTGATTAATCGCGGTCTTCAAGATTAGAATTAGAATTGTGACGTATAGTTCCATTTGTTCCAGTTGTTCCATAGAGTTAAAAAAAAACAACTTAAGGTTTACTTTTTCCCCCCCAAACTGGACACATACTCCAGTCTCCTGGATGAAAGTCCTGTGTTTGTTTGACCCATCCACCGATTGTTGAATAAAGTGACTATACTGTATGTAACTTTTACACTTTTCTAAAACTGTGTAATTTTTCATATGATGATCATAAATGACCTGTGACCGCAAACGAGACTAACAGTGAAAGGAACGCTAGTTTCATATAGTTTTTATTAACGCCTCTGCCCGGGTCTGATTTTTCCCGGGAAATCCCAAAATGATTTACGGCAGGTGGACGGCGCTAAAGTAACACATTCTAACGGGTCACAGATTTCGGCGTAACACCGGAAAAGCCTGTGTTAGTGAGTATCCAGCCAGGTAGAAGGTAGCAGGAGATTTCTTTATGTAGGCCTAATTGTATTTAACTTTTATTTTAGAAGTTATCTGCTGTAGTCATGGCTGATACTGGGGCAGGGCAATGACCACATCATCAAAATGAATGTTTTTCTGTCTGAGCAAAATATTCATCGCAACTATGACCTCCCAGTAACTCTAACTCGGTAATAATGCATCCAGTGGGCAATACAGCACCGTAAAGAAAAGACCTTTACGACAGCAGGTGTGGTAAAAACACTAGCGCTTTTGTCCAAAGCGGCCGCTAGAATCAACACAAACTGAAAGTAACGTCTAGCCACTTTAAATCCAAAATCCTATGTTTATAAAGTAGCATTACATTCTTCTCCCACCAGGGAAAAGTCTTGGGGAGTAGGTCAGGGTGCAGGGTGGATGAGGTGGATTGATAGGCTTTGGTTTCAGAGATATTGTCAGCTGATGGGCCTGGAACTGACTGCTGAAATTGAAGGTGCAGCGCTCTAGTCAGGGGGGAAATGATGAGTCGCGGAGAGGGAAGGACACAGGACGTGAGAAAACGGAAGAGTAGACTAATACAGGAGTGACCGAGACTGCAAAGGAGAAAGAGGAGAATAAGAAGGTGGAGAGAGGAAGGAGAGACCGAGAGAGAATAATATCTCAGTGTGTCGGATAAACAGCATCCAATCCAATTTCATCCGGACTTCAAAGGCCCAGAGCAGCGGGAAATGGGGCTTCAGCTGAAAGCAGGTGGTCACCCCCACCTGAACCTGGCCACTGTCTCCTATTTTTTTTTACATTATAGTCATTTTAGCTCCAGCTTTTATCCACAGCCACTTACCACCAGACTCCACTGCAGCCATCAGCTACGGCAGCAGCGCTTTCCTTTGAAATCCGTCAAAGCCACTCTGCTGTGACCAGCGGAAGGGGGATCGAGTCATTACACGGGTGTCATGCACACTAGTCGCTATCTTCCCCACCTATTGCATTTAAATCATCAGAAATGGAGTTGAAAGTGGTTGAACATTTAAATACAGTAACATTCAATTAAACTTCAATTATTCCTTGGGCTTATCACGATTATTTTGGCCAATATTGAAATTTTATTATTTTAAAAGGTAAAACAGTAAATATTCAAACATCATCAATATATTATATAATACAATATACCATTTTACAAATTCACACCTAATTTACAATAATACAAATGTGCAAAGTTGCATCATTAAAGTTATCATGGGCTCCATCATTCCCTCATCCTAAAACCAGTCCCTTTACTAACAGCATTAGGGTTGCAACGACGAGTGGATAAAATCAATAAAATTGATAAAATTCGATTATTAAAAAAGTTGGCAACGAATTTCATCATTGATTCGTTGTGTCGCGCAACTATTACGGCACTCAGTCGCGGGGGATAAAAAAAAATTTAGTTGAGCGCAGAGCGGAGCAGCAGCGCAGAGCGGAGCAGCGCGGAGCGAAAGAAAAGAAAAAAGAGCAGAGCGGGGGTAGAGGAAATACGGAGAGAGACCGGAGAGACCCGTAACGTTGTTCTGAAACACTTGGCGGAGGCAGAGAAATCAGTACGACCCAAGTCATCCAAGGTGTGGGAGCATTTCACACTAAATAAATCGAAAAGGTGTTATTTGCAAGATAAGCAAAAGCGACACGCCATGGCACGGGCGCACCACGGTGATGAGTCAGCCCCTAAAACGTAAACATGTTGGAGTCCTTGATGAGAAAGAAGGGAGTTCAACAGCAGGGTAAAGTCACTACACTATCCTCCTTCTGTTCCGTTCTGAAGTGAGGAACGTACCGTCCCTCCAGTAGCTCTTCTGGTGCTGCTGTTTACTCGTTATCCAGCTGACTAGCATGACAAGCTAGCGTTAGCTCGGTAATAACAGTAATAAAGCAGGGGTGGTATAGTTTGCAAGACTAAAGACACGGTTTTATTCACCCGTCTTTTTTGGGCCATTCATTTTTTTTATCTGTTGTAATGTATATATTTTGTGCTTTGTCCCATATCAGTTATTGTTGACAATGTTTGTGTGTGTTGTATAAATGAACTTAACTTGCACTTACTTAATAATTTAATGAAGAAGCTTCAAGTGTGTGTGTGTGTGTGTGTGTGTGTGTGTGTGTGTGTGTGTGTGTGTGTGTGTGTGTGTGTGTGCCTTGTCTGTATCTGCTCTTTGGGTTACTTACCTTTACACAACTATTAACTAAAACAACAAGTATATATGTAAGTATGTATTGAGTTGATGTAAATGAATGTTTTTTTGTTTTTTTTATCCAATTCATCGATTATTAAAATAATCCTTAGTTGCAGCCCTAAACAGCATCTCCTCCATGCATGTTTAAAACTCTGAATACCAACTTTTCCCTTCTAACAGGCGATTTAGAGTCCCTTCGTTCAGATACAGACAGGCTTAAGAACTCTTTTATACATCAGTCTATCCTGTTGCTAAACCAAAATCAGTGTGCTGCCAATTAAGATCAGGATCATAGGATATCAGGAAACATGTTTCTCATGGCTGGTGATACGCCTTCATCTTTGTACTATGTGTCATTGTAATCTAGCTCTTTGTGTAATTTTCTATTTCTTCTTTTGAACGGAGCTGCTCCAGAACACAAAATTAATTTTTGTTTGAACTGACAATAAAGTTGTATCGTAAAGGTGACGAAGAAAATCAACCTCATAGGGCTGTGCTCAATTGAAGAAATTCTTAGTCGACTAAGACTCATTCAATTGTATTGTACTAATCGATTAGTTGATTTAATCTACAGATCTGTTAATCTGAGTTTCTCCGCAAAGAGTCATTAAAAGAACCACTTTAATTCTTGTATTTAACAGAGATGTGCTCGTACCTTTCATGGAAATAAGTCATTCAGCATGAAAAAAGCATAAAACATGACTAATCGACTAAAGAAATCTAAGTTGACTAAGACCAAAACGACCGATTAGTCGACTAATCGACTACGAAGGAGCAGCCCTACAACCTCATGACCATTTCCAGTCCAGACAGAGGGTTTCTTATTAAAATATGGTGTACCATTTCATTGTACTAGAAATAAATCCCTTTCTCTAATAAAATCCTACTTATCTTTAGTTGAGGTGAAGCCCCAAACCACTACAGGACTTACAGTATATGGTAGAGTTTGTGTCAACTGTAGAGACCCTTTTAACATTTAAAATGTGTGCTCAGTAATAAAATGTAATTCAAATGTGATTTAGTATTCAGTTACTTCTCCAATTCTTATTAAAACATTTCTAACCCGAGAGATGACAAATGTTTTCATTTAATCGCCATACAGGAGATCTAAAACAATAAGAACAGCACAGCATTTGTGATTTCACAGGACACAACTATACTTGTATAGGAATTGGCACTTGCATTGTTGATAGCAGTCAAACTCACAGTCTGTCCTGTGATTTGGAGCAGGGAGTCTCAGACTGCATGTCACTCTTTTCATCATTCCATTTCATACTCTCTCTTTTGAGGTGAGGTGTTTAATAAGTCCCTCAGTGTGTTTGCTATACCTGCACAGTCTGCATTTCTTTTCCTTTCTTCTCTCCTCTCCTGTCTCCTTCCCATGTGCAAATACAATCAAACAAAGAAAAAAAACTAAAACTTTGCCAGAAATTTGATTTAATATTCCAAGGGAGGCAGAAATCGCACAGTTCACCGTGTATTCTCTAACTAATTATTTTAATCCGGAGTCTGTTTTTTGCGTTTTTATTTGAAGTTTGAAATCTTACTTCTCTTACAGAAGTGCAGATTTAGTTAATCTCTCTTTTTTGAGGGGTTCGAGATTGTAAAATGATAAACCTCTTGGGTTTTCATTTGCTGTAAAACTACATTAATGATGTGCTACTGAATACAGTGATTGTTAGTATTCCATGATGATTTTAGAGGCTTTTTTGAACTACACCTTAATGAGAAAATATGTGAAATTTTGACCTAAAAAATTTAACCTATCATTGGCAACTTCAATCCAAACCGTTAAAACTCATAATAGCAAAGCTGCACTCTCTGGGCCCAACATTCAAACATTCCAAGGAAGGACATTATCTTTCCTGTGGACGTTGATGAAATTTATCTAAGAAGAAAAGAAGAAGAAGAAGCTATTTCTGTATCTATCCGCCTCTATCTCTCTATTCAGGACACCTTATCTGAATCATGAGCCCGTCCCAGGAATGAGAGAGCTGTAAACACAAAACTGGGGTTCATGCTTTATAGCCCCGTCTCTGTCTGAAAAAGTCTTTCTGATGGGATCATTTATCCTGTGAGGAGCCAAGCATATAAAACGACAAAGGCAGAGACAAAGACAGCTGATTAAAATCATCTTCCTTCACTTCTTTCTCTATCCGGGGACACAAATAGCTCTACGCTCTAAATGGATAAAGTTTTCATGATCGGTCTGTTCATAAGTGTCAGATTTGTTGAGTTTTTGAGACCTCAACTGGTTCTCTTTGATGAAGGTGCCAAGACTAAATCTGCATTCACATGAGCTCAGGTGTTGCAGTGATTAATGCAGGGTTGTGTGTCATTTGTGTGTGATTGTCTGATGGATTAAAAAAAACTAATTTACTTTCAATAACTAACCAGGATGTGAGACCATGCATTAGGATGGGTTTTAAACTGGTGCACAAGGCCACTGGTTCAACACAGTCTCACCGTTGCAATGTCTTGGCCAAGACATTGCAACTTGCGTCGTCATTTTTTACAAAGGCTGCTGCAAAATCAGGCTTTTTGGGCCGCAACAATCTCAAAAAAAAAAAAAAAATAAAAGCTCCAAACTCCTGGATTTCTCCCCAGTCCTCGATTTCTCGGTTAAACCGGAAGTTGTTCTGGCCCTCCTCTGTGAAGGCCGTCTCAAAGCTCTTATTTTTGCCCCGAGGAGCTAGGATTGAGGTTCAAGGAGGAATCTCTGAAGAGCTATGAGCGAGGATAGACAAGACCAGCTTTCCTGGAAGCCGTGCAGCTGAAAGCCGTCGCTAACTCCGCCCATGCAGCTGACGAATTCACGTGATGCTCCAGAGGAAAGTCTGCTCATCCCTCAACACATTTCCTCCTTTCCTCTCCCCTCCCATGATTTCCCCGCGTCTCCCCCGTGCCTCCTCGGTGGGACAGACTAAGACTCGAGGAAGGGAGGCAAGTGGAGGAGCCGGGGGATGCTATTTAATGGAAGTGAGATCCAGCTGTAGTAATTATGACGAGAGCAAACGAGGAAGTTAGGTGACAAAGTATAAGCTTTTTGAAATGAACGTGTTTTACGGACCTTAGTCCATGACGTAATGATGTCCGTGAGGTCACGTTACGTCCTCGTTTTAGTAGTTCTATGCGACTCCTTTTGAAGCCAATCCCTGATGTTTTACTAACCCTTGCGTGTCTTGTTGTTGCCTAGCTGTGTGCATTTATGTGTCCACGAACAACTAACAACAAGAGGGTTGTGTCCTCATGGATTTCTGTTGGCTCTGCATTCCTTGACTGCAGTAACAGGGAAACTTCTGTCATCAATATCAACCTCATTAACTGAATAAAGGAACCTGAAAATAAGTCAGTGACACCCTGAAACTGTGCTTCTGTGGCTCTATAATAGCACATTAATCAGGTACAGCAACGCCTTTACTGCAGTGCTGCAACACTGAATGTATGCCTGACTGAGACTGTGAAAGAATATTTACAAAGAAACGCCTGATTTAATATGATTTAATAATTCTCCATCTGGATGTACAAGTAACAGGTTACCTACTTAGTACTTATGTTTTTTTTATTAGAAAGGAAAACCCATTTGATGTTAGGAGAGAGAAGATTAACAAGTGTTTTAAAAGAAAAACAAAAGGAGTGAAAAGAAGACATTGGCAGAATAAGTTAGAGAGACACAGAGACTGTTGGGATGCAAAGTACAGTAGAAATCTAAAGAGAGCAGGAGGAACAGATGGAGATGATCGGAGTCTGAGGTTGTTTATTGATAAGTTCTAACCGAGCGAGGCATGAATGAGAAAAGGGTGAAGAATAAAAGACTGAAAAGATGAGCGGCAGGTTGGGGGGTAGAGAATCATTTTTTAGTGATTTATTCTCCCATCAAATGTGCGTGCACACACAGGGACACACAAACACACACACACACACACACACGCGGACACACTATTTCTGATAAATGGCAGCAGGGGAATTCAATGATAATTGAAGTTGTTTGATCGGAAATCACACCATGACTCCACATAACACAATGGCTTGTTAAAACACACACACACACACACACACACACACACACACACACACACACACACACAGTGCGTGGCACTATCTTTGTGGGGACCTGTCATTGACATAATGCATATTCCCTAGCCCCTTACCCTAACCTTAACCATCACAACTAAATGCCTAACCTTAACCATTACCCTAAACATAACCTAATTATAACCCTAATCCTAAAATCAAGTCTTAACCCTCAAACAACCCTTTAAAGTTGTACTCACAAGTATACTGTATTCCCGTTTTTTGGACCCCACAAATATAGTTAAACAAGAACACACACAGACACACACACACACTTCACATCTTTATAGAGCTATTTCAACACAGCATCCGCATGCATAATAGGCACACATTTGCAAAATGGACAGAAATAAATCCCCACAAAGTGCTATATCTACACACGCACATAACATTTTATGTGATAAATGAGAGAAATCTTTACACGTGTGTAGATCCAGACGTAAAGAAAAAGAAAACGTGGCAATAACATTTTGTGGTACCAATCCTGAAAGGCTTGATGGTGACCAGCTAACCTGCAGGAGGCTGCTCAATAACTGCCATCGATTGCTAACTAGAATCATTGAAAACTGAAGCCACTCTCTGAAAACTCGTCATACAGTCTGCATTACCAACATGTAGGCTATCTTGACCAAACCACGTCATGCATGTCTCAAAATTAGTTTGTTGGACCAAAACACTGGCAACACGGCTCACTCAGAAACATCGTCACACATTACTCACCGATCTGAAAACATTAACAACAGGGAGTATTACATTAATAAAGAACTTTCTTACTCGTTGACCTCCTTAGAAATCCTTTCCATATTGTTTCAGACACTTAAGGCCGGGACACACAGGGCCGATAATCAGCCGTTGGACAGTCTGGCGAGGTCAGTGACTCAAGTCTGTTCAGTGTGTCCCGTGCCATCGTCAGTCTGGGGGGCTCTCGGCGTTCATTTTGGCTGATCTGACATGTTCAGTCGGCGGCAGAGCAGTCGTGGACTCACCCAGAAATGGCGAGCGGAATGAGGTGACTAGAGTCTCTCAAAATGGTGGTGGTGATGGCGCAATGGATATGACACATACCTTTGATGTGGGTGATCTGGGTTCAACTCCCACTGTGATACGTCAACCAATAATACAGAGTAGCGCCGCCTGGTGTTATGGAGACGTATTACGTTTCTCAGCCGCCACATGAAGTAAACAAACACAGCTGCGTTAATTTTGTTAATTTTTTTTAACGAGTTAAATATTCAAAAATTAACGCAAAAAATAACGCGTTAATTTTGACAGCCCTAATAATAATATAATAATAGCTTTATTGGATATAGCACCTTTCACAGACAGAATCACAAAGTGCTTCACATGATAAAAATTTGTACAAAACATAGTAAATTATACAACAATAAAGATAAAAGACTAAAAAACAGTCATTAAAAGACAACATTTTACATAAATGAATCAAAAGCAAATTTAAACAAGTGCGTCTTCAGCTACTTTTTAAAAGCTTCAACAGAGACTGCAGAACGTAAGGCAGTAGGAAGCGCATTCCACAGGTTTGGAGCCACCGCTTCAAAGGAATGGTCACCTCTAGTCTTTAAACGGGTGCGCGGGACAACCAGTAATCCCTGGTTAGAAGACCTGAGGAGCCTATTTGTAGTGTATGAATGGAGCAGGTCCGAGCTATACGCTGGAGCCTGACCGTGCAAAGCTTTATAAGTCAGAACCAAAACTTTAAATTTGATCCTGTAGTTAATTGGAAGCCAATGTAATGAGTATAAAACTGGAGTGATGTGCGACATCTTGCTAGACCTGGTTAGCAGCCTTGCAGCAGAATTCTGGACTAGTTGTAAACGGTCCTGGGACGATTTGCTGAGACAATGTGTCCCTGAGCAAGACACTTAACCCCTAGTTACTCCAGAGGCGTGCAACATCTGACATAAATAGCAATTGTAAGTCACTTTGGATAAAAGCGTCAGCTAAATGACGTGTAATGTAATGTAATGGAAAATCTGACGAAAATCTTTTAAACTGACCTTTGTCGATCTGGAATTAAGACAGATTCAGGAACTGCATTTGCCTATTTCTCGCTTAAAATGTTTTCAGAAAGATGTTTCAGTGAACTATTTTAGTACAATATGAGATCGTATTCTGAACGGCCGCCATGACAGTCTGGCTTTGAATTTCCGGAGAAAACAAACCCATGTGACACGTTCGTCCAATCAGCTGCCGGTTTTCATTTCTTGGGCAACAATACAGGGTAGCGCCGCCTGCTGCTATGGAGACGTATTATGTTTCTCAAGTCGGTGTCGTCTCATTGTGTTCCGAGGCAGTTTTTTGGACCTCGGACCAAAAAATAAAACAAATAAATAAATGAAAAAAAAAAAAAAAAAAAAAAAGCCCTTTTGTGAAGGTAAACAATTGCCCATTAACTTACATTGTAGCTTGTTTTTCCGACTGCCGACTGCAGTGATCTTGCTTAATACTGGATCAGTGTCAAAGATTATTGTTCCCGTCAGTCACTTAGAGACAAAAACATAGGAAAATAGGGTCCAGTTTGAAAAAAACGAAGTTACTCTTTAACGTTGTGATATGGCCGCACGGTGGCCGTTTTGAGCATGTGACCATAACACGCAACCGCGATGGCAGTTTTTTTATCGCGCGACAGTTTAGACGTACACTTACCATATGAAAACGATATGACCAAATGTATTATTTTCAGTGTACTCACGTCCGCGCATACACACACACACACACACACACACACACACACACACACACACACACACACACACACACACACACACACACACACACACACACACATTTACACCTGATCTCATCAGGCTGCTGTGGTCTTTGTCATAACGCCATGTTGCATCAAGTGCACACAGGGTTCAAGTTTTGGACATTGCTTACACTATGTTGTTCTGTTTGTTGCTTTTTGGTTTAAAGGAACTTTAACTATTTTGCTATTTGCTGTTCATATTGGATTTATTTTCTTAGATCATGTTAGTTATTATGGTTAACGCTCACAAGTCCGTCTTGGCTATCTGAATACATTCCCGTAGCTAACTTTTCCTTTCAGGTAGGACAGATTTGCAGTTCTTTGAAGTTAACATCTCAGCTGTTTCCCCCAAACCTTTAAGACTTAACTAAAGCGGCAATCTGCTACAAACAGTAGCGTGATGATCTACTGCACACGTGTGGAACGTGTCCTCCAAACGGACAGTATAAACAGACCTTCCATGTGCCATGTGTCCAGCTGTCCCTGTACGTGCCCGTTGCGTACTATAATGAGGCTTATAACTGACAGCCCCTGCCCTGCATTTTACAATGTGCGCTACCAAGTTGGCGTTGGCAGAACGTATTACTGATGTCCTGCATCACAAAGCTCTTCCATGGATAGTTTCAACATCATGTCAGGTTACTTTGTCCGAATGTGTAGAAACAAACCGAGTGATTCTCAGCGGATCAGACAGGTATCCACTTTCCCTTGGCAAAAATAACCGAGGGGATTTATGAGAAATGTGCTTTGTTTGAAATCATTTTTTTTTATAGAAACACGTAGCCTTAAAAGAAGAGAGGAAAAGTGATAGAGGTTTCAGAATGAAAGCACAAATTGGAGACATGTTATCGTGCTTGGAAAGAAAAAAAGAATGTTCAAGATTGTGTGTGTGTGTGTGTGTGTGTGTGTGTGTGTGTGTGTGTGTGTGTGTGTGTGTCCTGAATAGCAGTGGACAGCAGCCCTCAACAGCAGCAGCAGCAGGCTGATTCCAGTGGCAGCCATGCATGAGTACACAGCTGCAGGGAGGACACAACACACACACACACACACACACACACACACACACACACACACACACACACACACACACACACACACACACACACACACACACACACACAGACACACACACACACACACACACACACACACACACACACACACACACACACACACACACACACACACACACACACACACACACACACATTGCACTCCCATACGCAGACATAAACACATATAGATTCAGACACACACAGGGATGCATACAGATGACTAGCATTTGTAAACACACACACACACACACACACACACTCATGGTTGCCTCTATATTTTAATCTGTGATGACATTACCAAACAACGCCCTGACAGATAGTGAAACGGCCGGGAGAGAGAAACGGAGAGACACAGAGAGGTTAGCTTCTGTTTCGGGGAAAGGGGGCTTTGCGTTCTCCTTTACTTTGTTAAGGTAAGCTAGGTTAGCCTCCTTGTGCGCGCTTCTCAAATATACTTTTAAATTCATGGGATTTTTCCCTTTAATAAATTGTCCACATACAGTACAGTCCAAAAGTTTGGACACACCTTCTCATTCAGTGTGTTTCTTTATTTTCATGACTATTAACATTGTAGATTCTCACTGAAGGCATCAAAACTATGAATGAACACATATGGAATTATATACTTAACAAAAAAGTGTGAAATAACTGAAAACATGTCTTATATTTTAGATTCCTCAAAGTAGCCACCCTTTGCTTTTTTTGATAACTCTGCAAACCCTTGGTGTTCTCTCAATGAGCTTCATGAGGTAGTCACCTGAAATGGTTTTCACTTCACAGGTGTGCTTTGTCAGGGTTAATTAGTGGAATTTGTTCCCTTATTAATAAAAAGGCAAAGGGTGAAGAATTTAAAATATAAGACAAGTTATTTCACACTTTTTGGTTAAGTACATAATTCCATGTGTGTTCATTCATAGTTTTGAAGCCTTCAGTGAGACTCTACAATGTAAATAGTCATGAAAATAAAAAGAAAACACATTTAATGAGAAGGTGTGTCCAAACTTTTGGCCTGTACTGTATTTTACCACTTTCCACTGCGAGGCACTTGCTTTTATCTGACACAGTCATAGTCAAATAGGTCTCTGCCGCTTTCTTCCGACTTTTGGTACCGCAATGATGCCAGGCGAGGGGCATGGACTATGTTGTGTTCAATTTGACATGGAATGTCAGAATTTCTGGGTTCCCAGTCAGAAACTATATATGTCTACGGCATAGACTGAATAAAACAGGTCTATGGTCGGAAATGTCAACTCTGAAAGATAT
This sequence comes from Perca flavescens, assembly GCF_004354835.1. Classification (NCBI taxonomy): domain Eukaryota; kingdom Metazoa; phylum Chordata; class Actinopteri; order Perciformes; family Percidae; genus Perca; species Perca flavescens. Next base: position 11,180,585 of record NC_041334.1, read on the forward strand.
AACGTTATTTGCTCTATAAGACGTTGACAAAGGACGTTTTCTCGATAATTTTATTTTAGTTAGTTTTGCAAACAGACATTACAGTTTTAGTTAGTTCTGATTTTTTTTGTAATGCCATACAACAATGTTTTTTCCCACCAAGTTTTTGTTATTTCGTTCGTTTTCGTTAACGATTTTAACCTTGACACACACACACACACACACACACACACACACACACAAGCTATAGCACTGAGATAGCACCAGAAAAGAAACCGAAAAAGAGGAGATATGTAGAGAGAAAGAGGGAAGATCAGGGAGAGAGTGAACGCAAGTGAAGCAGGTAGCTGAGGATGGATGGGTAACGTAAGTTTCCAGTAGTTGTCAGCAGGGTATTTGTCAGACCAGACTCTGTCCTAATAAAGGAGTGTCTGGGTTTAAATCTTTGTTGGACAGTGAAGTCTCAACCAGCATCATGCATGGGCATACATTTCATCTAACAGTTGCAGTTACAGTTTGATGCTGAACATGCTAAACATTTGATTGTCAGCACCTGTAGCGAATTTACGTGTTTCAGAATCTCTGAAGGAGAGGTTTGGCCCAAATGAAGGGTTAACACAAAGATTTATTAATAAAAATGATAAGTCAAAATACAGAGAATTACGCTGCAGCGGGTCTTGAAAATAGTTGCTTTAACCCTCAAGTTCCCACAATCTATTTTCGCCCCGAACCCCTGTCGCCCCCCTGCTTTATTCCTCCAATCCCAGGGGCGGTTACTTTTCTCCTTCGTGAGTAAGAGCCTTCCTCATAGGCTCTTTGTTGGCATGGTGACAGGTTGGACGCATCTCGTCGGTTTCTTTGCTGTCCAATTAGGAAGGACATGCCCTAAACTCTGCCCCCTAGGGGTCATTTGCACCCACAGATCATTAGGTTCTATCATGCAGATGTCAAGTCTTTACAAGTTTACAGGAATTAACATTCTATTGTCCTAACCCAGACTAAAGTACCAGGGGGTTGGAGACTGATAGAGGCAGAAGATTATTTCCTGCTGTGTAGCAGAAAGTTTCTCTTTATATGATAATAGTTGGTTTTAACCTAATCAATTTGATAAAAGACCGGAAGAGAGGGGGAGAAAAAGGGTCTGTCTTTACCTAGCCAAAAGGTGAAGATTATGATAACAAGATCTGTCTGGACCTATTCTTTAAAGTCATATACATTCATTCCTATTTTCATAACCCGGTTGCAGCATACAATTTATTACTTAAAACATAAAACATACATGGTTATTAAAATCAGCACTGTTACAACTTTATTTTACTCAACACATCCTAACGTAATATGTTAATCCTAGCATGTTAGCTTAAAGTGCTGAGCCCAATGCCTTGGTGTTTACACTTTACACTTGGTAACTACCTGACATGAAATAAAACGTTAGTTCATGCAGGGCACGGAAGTCATACGCCTGCTGATTGGATAATCATTCCTCTCAGACACACAAACACACCAATCACAGCCATTCTCACATCAAGGCGGTCCTTTTAAATGGGACTCCCTCCTCACTGGTCACTGCTACACTGACGCTGCCTCACTCACGCTTAGCCCCCCCCCCCCCCCCCCCCACCTTCCTAGTTCAGAGTCCTAACATGTCTCAAAGTTTAAAATGTTTTTTTTTTGGCTTTTGGCTCACTCACTTTTTTTTTTTTTTTTACCCAGGGGCGGGGTTTCTGCATGGTGCTCCCTGTCTCAGCTTAGCACGCTGCTTGGCTGGTCCAGGGAGCATAATCAAGGCGGAGCCATCAGCGCCAAGCGTAACTGTATTTCCATTTTTTTGCAATAAATGGTTAAGTCTATGAGGAGATTGCTCCTGACATGAATGCAGTTTAAGTAGATCTAAGACTGACAAAGTAGCTTAGAGTGACAGGTGATCACTGTCTGATAATGCAGAGCCTGAGCTTCTCATGCTGCGTCTGACATATCTTTTAGCACAGAGGATAAACCCTGGATGTAGAGAGCTGTCTCATGCTTCAAGATGGCCCTCCATTCATTCCACTGTAAGTTTCTCTAGGATCAGTGATCGTCAACTGGCAGCCCGCGGGCCACAGCCGGCCTGCCAAAGCTTTCAGTCCGGCCCGCAGAGTAATATGAATTCAGAAAATGTGAAAAGTAAATGCGTTCTGGTATGAAGTATTTCGAGCATTCAGAGCAGGTAACCTTCCACAGGGAGAGTGTAAACCTACCTTCATTTTATTACATTTTGAGGGTGTTACATTATCCACGACATTATCAGCTTCCATAAGGATGATGAAGAGAAAGACTTGTACAGGGAAAGAGAAAACGCGCGCGTGCACACACACACACACACACACACACACACACACACACACACACACACACACACACAGGAGGATCTTACCACCCTTATCTTGTTTTTTTCTGACGTGCTTGTACTTTCTTGCTTTTATCTCCTGCTTTTTATCTGTATTTGTTGTTCCCTGATCTCCATAAAGCACTGTCTGACAAACCTGTTTGATAAAAGCACTTAGGAATAAATCGGGCTTGGCTTGCAGAAATGAACAAGGGAAAAAGAGACAGAGAGGCGGATCAACAGGAAGAGGCAGACACAGGAAACCTAAAGTGAGGACTGAAGGTGGAGAGATAAATCCGTGGATCAGATGTATGGAGAGGAATGGAAATGAAGTTAATCAAACACTACCCCCACAATGCAACAGGGAGTGCATTGCTTACGAGGCAAAAACGGAAATGTGTGTTTGTCTCCCGTGAGTACTACTTACAGGGAATGGTGTTTAAACCCAAACCACAATCTGTTTTTCTAATGTTAACTAGTCAATTTGGTCAACACATTCTCACGGCCAGCTCGTCAAAACGCGATGCTTGGTCAGGTGCCTTTGACGTTTGTTACTGACGCAAAAAGTCTCCTTCAGCGTCACATTTAGACGCGCGTAGTCGGGAATCTTGGTGTCACTTTTTGACGCTCTGGGTCAGGACGTACGTTTAACTGACATGCGGCACGAGAATGGGACAGTTAGGTTCAGGAAAAGATTGGTGGGTGGGGTTACAAAATGTACGTTTCTGTGACACGGGGGGACAAGAACGGGGCACGAACCCGCGGCTGCTGCGACAAGGACTGAGCCTTTGTACATGGGGCGCACGCTCTACCAGGTGAGCTATCCAGGTGCTAAAGGGTGATTTTTGCGTCCTATCTGACGCTGAGAGCCACTGACCAAGCATCAGGATTGGATGAGTTGGGAGTGAGAGCGAGTTTATGTGGTGCATAAACTTAACTGTTGTCCTGCAGGTCATTCAGTGTGCTCTGTACCCGGCTCACAGTAACCTTGCCAGTAATGGCTACATTTAACTGTAATTTGCTTAATTTAACTGTCATGTTGAAATTACAGCAAGCACCGGCCGGTCGTGAAAACCTGTAATTTCTTACGATATCATTCAAAGCCATTGATGAGAATGCGTTGGCCAGTACCGTGCCCTGGTATTGGAATAAATGAGTCAAAATGTCCTCGGTGAGAAAGGCCTATTCGTCACCTGAAAAGCCATTATCTTCAGCCGTGGCTCACCAGAAAATGAAGGGGGAAAACGTGCTTTTACCTGACAAGAGAGGTCAAGTTATAGCAGTTAGAATGAGGCCGAGCTGGAAACCAGGGCAGTGGCCTGTGTAGCAGGGTTTCCCATCTACCGGCACCGATGTACGACAGTGAAAACCAGTTTGGCTCCAGCCAAGTTAATCTTAGAATATACTCTGCTCTGCAGTCCTGCCTCTCAGAACACATTTGAAGAACTAAAACTCCCATGTGCGGTGCTTAATGTAACCGTCTAAATGCTCCAGTGGAGCTGATCAGTGGCTGACAGGAGGAGACTGCGGCAGGACCAGTCACCTCCCAGGTGTCAATGCTGCTGTGGAAATGGGAAAACCAGATGGGGCCAGGAAAAAAAAACAAGAAAGCGTCCGCAGACAGTTTTCCCTTGACATAATCAGTGAGAATTAGGGGGAAAAAAATATAAAGGGGAAAACTTCATTAGTTAAGAATCCTTTTGAGAGTTATACTTTGAAGTCAGAAATCATTTGGTCACAGGCTGAGCAGCACCGTTCAGCTGCTGGATATCTCACATTTTAAGGAAATCTTTCATACACAGACAAGGCAGAAAGTGGTGTGTGTGTGTGTGTGTGTGTGTGTGTGTGTGTGTGTGTGTGTGTGTGTGTGTGTGTGTGTGTCCACGCAAGTTAGTGACTGTTAGGTTACTGAATTGGGGGCAGTGGGGCTGCTCAATTATGAAAAAAAAATGAAAATCAACAGTGAAAACACTTTGAACTGTGAAATTTTTTTTTTTCATTCAGTTTACTCGCAAAACGTAATGTGCAAAATTATAATTTTTATCAATTACTCCGTTTTTTTTCGATATTGTAAGAAGCCTAAATCGTAATCGTGATTTGAAATTTGATTCATTGCACAGCCCTCGAGAGGGATGGATATATATTTCGATGTCTGGGTTTATAAAAAACGCTACTTCATATTCCCGGCCTGTAGGTGGTGCTGTTTCTGCTACATATTCACACATTAGGACCTGTTCTCTTAATACCTCCATGATTAGGACGGATGCATGTTTATGTCATAGACAGGTGGTGGTGGTGTTGTTATGAGACGTCGTTGCGGGGTTAGAGGTCGAAGGCTAGAGGTCGAGGGGTGTGACGATGACATCATCGATACGCAAGTATGCGGCTTCGAAGCCGCGATGGCGGCGTTTTCAAATTTTTGTGTTTACAGAATTCGTTTTGGAAGATAGGCCAAAACAATGCAATACATGTGCATTTGCACCAAAAAGCGTCTCCATGTGGATGGCCCCTCAGTGTGAGAAAGTGAGATAGAGGCTAACACAAAGAAGTGACACGAATGACCCCTCATAAAAGTTATAGCCAGGAGAGAGGCAACCTTCATGCTCTGTATCTCTCTGTCTCTCCACACACACACACACACACACACACACACACACACACACACACACACACACACACACACACACACACACACACACACACACACACACGCTCGGTCTCACACAGCTAATTAAGAACCAGTGATAGGCCTATTTTGTTCTTGCTAATGCGGATTTTTATTGCTGTCCTCTTCCAAATCACATGCCTGGGCAATTTCGTAGTACTTTAACCACAAGCGCACAGCCCAACTGTTGTGATTAAAGTCTTGTTCAAACGAAGCCCGTCCAGAGATCACACTCGAGCTAATAAATGACATGTTGAGACACCCGACAACATGGGCAAGATCATTCTTCTTCTCAACAAAGTTGAAGAATTCTACAGCGGAGGACGATGAAGCCAAATTGAATGACACTTCATCGTATGAAATTTACATATTAATGACATACAACATAATGAGGATGTGGTATATGAATTCATACATTAAGGAGCCAACATACAGTATAAGGCACATTCTATAGTGCATGTTTTACTGGATTGTGATTAGGACTAGGTATTAATATTTTTTATTACTTCAAATATCAATGCAGATGCAATATGTGTCTTTCGTATTGATAACACATCAAAACATTTTTCATATCTTTGAGAAATGTAAACGCGTTTTCCTACAAAACCATTTTTTTTTTCATTTCACAAAAGAAGCCAAAGTTCTCAAATGTTTTAATGTCGTCTAACCACAAGCAGCTGCACAAATAAAAAATAAATGACAATCTGAAAATTGTCTTAAATTGGCAGCGTTGTGATTAATATCAGGAACTACCTGATAGTAGTTCAATGATCCGTTTCATTCAGAAAAGTCCGCTTTTTCAAAACCAACATGGCTCAGTTCAAAATTTTGTTTCAAAACAACACTCATCTCTTGTCATGATTCGACGATGATTTAGTACCACTTTACTTCATAGTGATGTTTGTTCAAACAGAGAGAGACTGAAGTCTTATATGTCACTGGATTTAAATTAATGCCTCTGACTGCAGTAAATGCAGAAAAAAAGTGTCCAGGTCCTAACATCATTAAAGGAATGTATAAAAATAAGATGCCTTCTGATTAATCTCAAAATCAGACTAGTACAGACAGATACTTGACCTACTGCATACTTTTTGAGAGTCTATGTCACTGACACATTTCAGTCGGTATCCATATTTTTGAAAGTTTGAAGCCCAGCTCAAATTGTGACCACCTGTTGTCCTGATTTCAAAATGTTAGGTTAATACTATGGTGGTCTCGCATTGCCAGACCTTCCTCCCCAGCGCTGCAAAGGAGGGTCTGGCTAGTCCACACAGTATTCTGGGATGGGAGAAAAACGAGCTCTGGTTTACTGGAATTTCTTTAAACCAATCACAATCGTCTTAGGCGGTGCTAAGCGCCAGACAGAGCAACGGTGCCTCTGCAAAATAGCCTCGGGAAGGAACTTGTTTTGGTGGAACGGGTTGTTTTAGATGTTCAACAGAAAAGTCAGATTGGACCGATAGTCTTAGCTAGCTGTCTGGATTTACCCTGCAGAGATCTAAGGAGCAGTTAACCATAGTCCTCATAAATCCACCGGAGTTTAGAATGCCAACACAAAGGAAGCCCAAGGTGACGCACATCTGGCCGAAAATGAAGGATATCCGGCGGATCTTCTAGCGGCACTGGAGCAATCCCCTAAATGAATCGTTGGCGATGTAGACTAATACTAGCAGCTATCAAAATTAGCGCAATAATAACCAGTTACGCAACACCATTAATCTTTATTGCCACGCGATTAACGCACACGGGTTCTGTGATTTGGGCCTCGGGCCTGGGTGGTTAACGTTGTGGAAGTCTAGCAGAAACAAAGCTCCTTGAGCAGAAATGGATGAAGAGAAGGGTCTTTGGGATGGCAAGTTGAATTTAAGAGCCCTTCCAGATGGCTCTCTCCACAAGACTAAAAGTTATTTCTATGTACATTCGATGTAAACTGAGTTACCACCGGAGGACGTCCAGTCTCAAACACCAGTTGCTGGCCAATCACATGGCTGATGCAGAGACCTGGCCCCCCCCCTTCCCTTTGCCAGAGGCACAACGGAGACACTTGGACAACTCTACAAGCAGCATATGTGTCCGTTCCCATGTTGAAAAGTGCATTAAAACCTTGAAGAATATCCCTTTTCAAGGACATCTAGAACAGATAAAAAAGGTGTGCTTAATTTGCGCTTAATCGTGAGGTAAAGGACTGTTTGGTATTTATGGAATGGACTACCGGAGGAAAATAGGGGAGGGTCATGTCTTTGTATTCTTTGTTGAGGGGAGGGTCATCCAACATTTAGTGCAGGGTCACCCAAGTTTTGTATTCATAGAAACAGCAAAATTTCAAAGTGGCTTATTTGGTGCATATTTTTTTCCTGTAGCTCTCAGTCTTGGTCCCCGCTACCAGATGGGTCTGACCCATGAGTTTGCTGTGGGGCAGGTGGAGCACTGTCCCCCTGGTGTCTGAAACGGGTAATCGTATTGCTTAAAAAATGAGTGCAATAATTACGTCCATGACCATGAACAGATATTTTATAAATAATAAAGCCTAGTGACGAGTCCATATCAACCAGTTTGTGTGTTAAATGTTACCCAGAGTGCCTTGCTGAATGGTCTCAATGTTTTATTGTTTTATTTCATGTGAATACTAGTTTACTAGAGGAGTAACTTAGTATTTGAAGTAATGCAGTAATGCAGGAAGTCTACATTTAGTTTCCATGCTTATTGTGTTTCCACAACTATTTTAGTGAGTAAATCTACTGAAATGGCTCCCACACCATAACAGAGGAGTGGGATGTGTCAGATGAGAATGCAGAGGTTAAATAAAGTCATTGCCGTAAAAAACAATGGTAATCAGTATATCTTTGCCAAGTGCAAACCAGTGCAGAAGGTAGAGGTAAATTGTTGGGGGAGTGTCGTTCCTTTTTTCCAAATCATTTTGGAGGGTCATAGAAAAATTATTACTGGCGAGGGGAGGGTCATGTCTATTTTGACTAAAGGTCTCTAAACTCCTCCAGTGGCCCCTTAAATAAATAATGACCAGTCCCTAACTATGGAAAACTATGCAATTAATCACAATTAAATATTAAATCGATTGACAGTCCTAGTTAATACATATACAACATATACAGATACAGTATATTGCAGAATTGTTATGGGCCACAAAAACTGTACTAGTTACACTTCACTATTGTAAAAAAAATGCCTCTGTTAGATAGAGCTCATAAATAATCCCTTTGTTGTAACTCAAAATTCCCCACTCACCATTTCAGCTGAAAAGATAAGTTCATCATCCAGTGGGGAGTCCTTTAGAAAAAAGTGGCTCACTTTATCTGCCAACAATTGTTTTATAACAGAAGGTGTTATTTTCTGGTTATTGTGGATGTTGGTCATCTCCTACTGGAACAACTCATAAGCTCTTCCTGTCTGTCAGTGGGGACAGTTTAGTCGATGTGAAGCCCAGACAGTTTGTCACTATCTGCCCAAACTGTCATCAGTAAACAGGCTTGTGTGTTCTCACAGGGAACCTTTTTATCTCATTGTTGTCATCTTTGAAATGTGAGGTCAGGGTTTTGCACTTTTATCCAGAGTATGCGCTGCTCCTATTCTTGCTTGTTTTCATCACTTGATACTATCTGTTCTGGTAGTCTCTGTTCTCATTTCGGCACTTTGATTTGAACCTAGTTGTTAAATGTGCTTTATAAATAAATTGGCTTCCATCTCAGGATGAGAGGATGATCAAGAGACATAGAATAGATGATGGCACTTGGAAATCGTGACGCAAGAACTGTTTGTTTTGCAACGATTTTGAAGTTCATATGAATGTTTTTTAAATTTTTTTCAACTATCAATTCCAGTCAATTTTATCATCTTCAGTACTAGCAATACAGTTTAAAGAGGTCCACATTAAAGGTGCCATGTGTAATGTCTGGCAGAAAATCAAGTCACACTCCACATTCCATAGCCTACCAGATGGGGCCAGTATACCTCCAGAAAGTGAATTGGTCTACTCTAGAGTAACAAACGAGAAATGGCATAGTCTCTAAGCTCCGCCCCTACCTTTACAACGACCCTAGAGCCATAGCCGAAGCCAAGCCAACTCCTAATAGAGGACGATTTTGAAATATGACATCTTCAAGCTACTCCCCTTCACCTTTACCAGTGAATATGTTCATATTCATTTTGTTCATATTACATTTTTATTGCTAGTTTGAATTAAATTAATTTGACAGACAGCATTCGCTGATGTTGACCAAGCTAGTGGCAAACGTAACCAGAGCTGCCAACACTTTTCACATGCTCTCACGCCACACATCAATTTTCTCACGCACAGAAAAATCCCGAAGCAAAGAGGACACGGAGACCGACAGACTAGACAGAGCAGGTTAGTTATGATATAAAAAATCTCAGCTCTCAGATTCAAACAATAAATACAGTTTGGCGCTTGTAAATGTTACACGACATTCCTAGCGCACACGAACCGATCATCTCTACTAGCTAATAGTAAAAAAACACTGTTGAAAGATACAGTAGGCTACAACTTACCAAAATGTATTCCTCATACATAATATCGATCAATCAGTGTTTTTTATCAGCGTGAAGAGGTCAATAACATAGCTGGAGAACAATTATGTCAGATTTACCTCAGGAAAGCCATTTTGAGTACCAAATATTTACCAAATGAGTCAATATTAAATCAAATCACAATAATTGAATTTAATTGAAATATTAAAAAAGCGTAGCTTACCAGAAATTGTACCATGTAAACATTATAAGATGTTTATGGCAGCTATGGTAACGTTAGCCAATGTCAAGCGCTAATGTTGAGCCAACATTTGCGTGAATAAATAACCAGCAGGCCGTTTTTATCTGTTATCTGGCAGAGTGATGATGATGAAGATTACACCCCAGTGTCCAGCCAGACACAGCCTAGTAGAGCAGTCTGACCAGAAAAAAAAGGGGTGATTCTGTACAAAGAGGCAGAGGCAGAGGCACGGGCACACGAGCAAATAGGACAGTAGCAGCCAGGGCTGAAGAGGACAGAAGAGTGGAGGAGCGTCGCCGTGAGAGAATGTCCGCAACTCAGGTTAGGCTACTTGGACGCGGTGTCTCTGAAACTAAACGTTATTTATCTCCACCCAGTTTGTAGTATTTCAAGTGGATTTCACTGGCCACACATGATATCCTGGACAGTTAGCTTATTTGAGGAGATAACCATTGAATATTATGAGTAGTAAATGTTCCACATTATGCAGTGATGATTTGCACATAATTAACCTACACCTTATGGCCTTGCAGAACCTCCTGGGAGATTTGAGCTTTGAGGAACTGAGGTCCTTCACAAATGATATTCTACAGTGGCAACCAGGCTTGGTGTTTGACGTAGGGCTGGGCGATATAAGTGTTTCATATCGGTCGATATCGATAATTATTGATATTTTTTTATGACCTATTTAAAATAAGGACCAGGAGAAAAATATATTAAATTTAAACATTTTTATTTTAAACTTAACCTTCCTCTGATTATAATCCCCTCAGTTATAAAGCAGGAATGTCAACACAACCATGGAAAACACTCAAATAATTAAAATGTAAACATAGGTCTAAAATCACAATGAAATTATTTCTTAACATTAAGGTGCAAACTTAAAGAATAAGTAAGAAATGCTTCATAAAGTGTAATAAAATAGTGCAAAATGTTAAATATAAGAAACCTGAGAAACTATTTTCTGCAGGTTTAGTGCTAGGTTGGTAACCTGGCTTCTGAACAGACATGTCTGCCTCCGTTATTTCTTTGTAGTGTTTAGTAAGGCGCTGATGCAGAGTACCTCTCCATGGTGGTCTGCTGCTTGTGCCGTGTTGCAGCTGCAGATGTTGTTGGACGTTGCTGGCGAATACGGCTGTGCTCCAAAGTGTGAGCGCGGCTAAGGTGGTAAAACAAGTTTGTGGTCGTACCAGTGTTGGTGGGGACGACGGTCTGACAACATTGGTCTGTCTACGGTCAGACTGCCATACTGACTTTTGTTTCCTCGCTCGCTGCGGCACTCACTTTCCACTTATCACTCCACGCCGGTTCTGTTATTGAAGAACACGAGACAGTGATGTGGCGCAACCAAACTTGATACTGTTACATGATTGGCTGTTAGAGTGTCACTCCCTACGTTGCTAGGTTACCAGAGAGCGAGTGCCTTTGTTCATGCAACCAAACTTGCTTCACAATCTCTGGTTTCTTCTGATGAAGAAAAACAAGTTATCGAACATTTTATCGACCGCATTTTCTATTGATATTGATTACGTGTTTATCGCGAGACATATCGTTATCGTTTTATCGCCCAGCCCTAGTTTGACGTCCTGGCATTACGCCAGAATAATGCCCCCCCTCCATCAGCTGGTCTGCCAGGGGTGCCATGGTGCACCTGTCAGAACTGCAGGGACATGCCCACCGACAGGGAGAGAAAATGCTGCCGCCAGACACCAAACAACTGCATTAGCAACCTACCACTCTTCAGGGATTACTGCCTGGATGGAGGCTTCCTGCGTATTCACCGCCAGTATAGGGAAGACGTTACAGCGCTTGGCCGTGCCAGAGAACCAGGGTCAGAGAGCCAAGAGTTTCGTTATGCCGCCTATAGACATTACATTTACTGGCAGCATGGGTCCCTGGGTGCCGGGAACAGACTGGTAATCCCGAGTTGTTGTGTTTGTAAAATCAGGGACACATTTCCGGATCCTCAGGGCCAATACACAGGTTTTCTTCCCTGGCTTTTAGTTTACCTTTTTGTTCTTAACTTTTAGTTTACAGAACTATTTCACTTTTTTTATTTCACTTTCATAAGGTTTACTGTAAATTGTGTTGTTACGTTACTTTGCTTTGAGTTAACCAATTAGTTAAAACTGGAAAGACGGACTAAATTCAGTGTGTAAAATGTTCTTTTTACCACATGTTAGTACAACTGTAACAAGTATAATAATAAACCTTTCTGTCCGTCGTTGACAATCAAACCCTGAGGCCAGCTCTTACCATTTGTGTACTGGAACAAATTACTCTCTAATAACGATCAGGACAAACATAATGTTGCAGGGTTTCAGTCTTTTTTATAGACTGAAAGAACTGTGGTAAAGCATGAAATGGTAGTGATGATAGGTTGGTTCCGATGTTTTATTTACAAAACTTGCAAACTATCACAAATTTTAGTCACCCTGTAAAAAACATTACAGGAATTCAAATTAAATCCTAGACAAAGTAAGATGGTGAACTACAAATTCAAATTTACTCATATTTGCATGGACAGTGTGAATGTTGGTGGGTGTGCCATTGGTCCCAATCCTTCTCTCTGCCAGAGGCTTGTACTGCGACAAGTGGAAATGAACAGTTGTAAGAAGTTGCAAAAGGCAATGACAATATGATTGAAATACATTTGACATGTCAGACAAAAATGAAGCAACCTGACAGAGTGCATTTCACTCACCTATGCGTACACTGGATGCTGCAATTCTGGCTTCACTGGGGAGAACTCGACTGTAAATCAGGTCCTAAAACATACAAAACATTTACTTGTAATAATGCTTGATTGATTGGTCAAACAGGAAAACCTGACACTACTTTTCTTCTTCAAACCAAAATCAGGTCATACTCAGTGTCAGGATTCACCAGATCCTATTATTTTGCATTAATTTACTACACATGTCACTGAGGTACATATGTTATGCCAGTTTTAACATTGCTATCTGAAAGAGAAGGACATTCATTCAACTACAGCCATTAACCAGTGGTTAACCAGTTTGCTTGTACACACCCAAACCCTAAACAGGAGCTAATTTTTGCATACCTAGTCCTCTCCTGACTTGTCTTTGTACAAGTTCTGCCGTTGGTACGGGTGGTACAGGTGGAAGTAAACCAAGCCTTCGTGGGTCATCTGGCCTTAGGGTTCTTGTCCTGGGCATTCCAGAGCCACTCTCCAGCCTACATCTCACCACCAGCGTCTGTAGTTCCCCAATGTAGCTGTAGCTTTTGGGAGTCTTGCGCGCCTAGACACTGTACTGTTTAGCATTCTTCTTGTACACTCGTCTGTACCTGAGAATAGGGTGGTAATATTGTTGTTAAAGAAAAACATGGAGACAAGTACCAAGAAAGATTTCAGTAGTTCTCGTGATACTTACATCTCTGTACCATCTGCCCTCTTCTGAGTTGGTCGGTCCCGATGGTAGTTGTAGTCCAGGGCTGCCAGGAGGACTCGGGCTTCGTACATTAATATATGATTTTGAAAGGATTCGAGGTCTGCTGTTGATCTGTAATGAAATTAAAACAGAACAAATTACAACAGCTAAGCAGAACTGAGCAGTTGTTGGTCAAACAAACACTTTCACCCCAATTCTCACACATACCTAAAGCGCAGGTATTTGTGCACATCCTTCAACCATCGTTTCTTGAGGATTATCTCCACAAGAGCCTTGTGTGCTTTAGAGTCTCTTTGAATCCATTGTTTCTCCGAATCTGCCAGCTGCACATGTTTACAGCTGCCCATAGCCCACTCATGCTCGTTGCAGACATGATGTAAAAGGCCTGCCCACAGTGTCTACAATTGTAATACACAACATAAAAAGAAAGAACAATTACAGTGGGTACCACTTGGTATTGTCCGGTTTCACGCGTGATTCTGACGGGACCTTACGCATCTTTTATTTATTTTTCCCAAGTGAAGCTGCAATGACCCAAACAACCACAAATAATATGTTGTAAGTTGTACGTTATACGTTGTAATACGTTATAAGTTGTAATACGTTGTACGTTATTAGTTGTAATACATTTCAGACAGCTGCGTAAATCACGGAAAGCGTGAATGAAGTGGCCACTTCTAAATGGGACCCACTGTATCAGTGGGCAGTTCGCAAGTGTGATGGCTTATTTATAAGGTTAATTTACAATAAGATTTGGGAAATTAAAAGGGAGAAATGACACAAAACTTACCAGGAACTCTTCATAGGAGTCAGCTGTTTTGCAGCACCACCAGAAGTGATTTACGATATCTTTCAGCCAAAGGAGTAAGACAGACAGTTCTTTTACCTGGGCTGCCTGGGTATAAGGATTAAAACCATTATTAATAGCAATGCACAGCAATGACAACATTATAATGCGCAGGGGTGCAATTAAACTGCTACTATGGACACAGCCGCAATCTTCTTTGCCAAATTCTTGGCACCATGCCACATATCTAAACTGTGATGAATCCTATGGTCCTTGTACCTCCCCTTAACAGGATCTACAAAACATGTACATGCAGAGATGTAAATAAGTCAAATGTTGACTACATGTCAAGTAACATCTAGGACATGTAGATATGAACTCACCCATCAGGGCACCAATCTGTGAGTGGGCATCTGTGCAGATTTCGACCAGTTTAACTTCAGTGACTAGTTGATCCATAGTCAAGATGAAGGCCTCCTTCTCCATCATGGCAGACCGTCTGTTGGTTTGTCTTTTGTCTACTGTGACTACACTGATGATCTCCAATGTGTCGTTTTCCATTGTAGTGTAACTACAGTACTGCGCACAGTGACCCGGAGTGTCGTTTCTGCCATCAGCTAGATGTGTAGGACAAGAGAGTTTGTGTTATATAAAAATACTGCATCATAATTTTTAGAAAGATGAACTGTATGTGTATCACTAACCAAGGACAACAACATCTTTGTCCTGAAGTCTTGCAATCACATCTGCCCTTTTTTCCATCCAGTACTTTTTGATGGAGTCAACACAGAAAATTGTTTGGGGCAAAAATGCCCATGTTCATAAATCTAAATAGCAGTGCAATTTTAGCGTAGTTGTTTCCTGATAGCAGGATGTTGGTGCTCAGCATAAAGTCTCCAGCCTGGAGTCCGTACTTCATCAAGGGCTGTGAAACCCATCGCCTCACAATGTGTCCATCAGCACTATCAGCAGCTCTAATGATAAGAACAAATAGACTTATATAACAGCTATAGTAGTTTTTGTACAAGTTAACTTTTTCATAAAAATATTTAGAGGTAAGGGTACATGTTTGTGTCCATTTGAAGTGTACATTCACATAGTTATTGTCATAACAAAACATTTTTTCATACCCATTCTAACATGCTTGCAGTGCCTTTCCCTTTGATGTTCACCAGGAATGGTGGATGGTGTTGGCATGTTGCACCGGTCACATTTATCGCTGTGCACCGTTTCACCGGTGGTGTAACAAAGGCCGCAAGGTACTTCAAGCAGTCATCATACACAATCGATGCCTTGGCACCAACAATGTCCTCTGCCTTCTGTACAGTTGGCACATTTGAATCAGCTGGTGAGGCACTGGAGCTGTCAGGATCTGTAGATGGTTCAGACTCAAAATCTGCAGTGAGGTCGTGTACAGTCTCTTCCAAACCAATTACTGGCAGCGCATCAAATTTTGGAACATTTGGTAAAGCTCCACCCAACCTGTTTCAGTCAAACAGTATAAACATAGATATGTTACCAAAAACATGTGAACAAACATTTTTTTCCCGCATGCAAACATGGGGGCTGACATGACACTTTGTCTCGGAACATCTAATTGGACAATGCACTGGAATGAATTAGTGATGGTTGTCGTTTCAACTGTCCGATTTAAGTTGTCTTTTTATAAAGTTGTGCCTCCATAATAAAACAGGCTTGTAGAGTAGGTCACCCGAACAACCAGGCTGTTTTCAGCAGTAAAACCTGTGTTTCGATGGTTAGTGTGAGGAGTTTTGCCATCACATTTCATGAAAATAGAATGGATGTGTATGAAGGCAAGTGTCATAACGTAAGTTTATACACATACACGGAAGGTAAAAAAAATAAAATGCTTGTGTCAGAATAAGGTGAACAGAATACCAGAGTGTAGCTGAGATGGTGAGCCAAGAATTGTGGAGCTATACATTTGTGACTTGATGGTAGTATTAAGTTGCAGTACAAGAGACATTAGGAAACTTACCGAAGAGAAAGTGGAGGGATGTACTCTTCATCAGAGCTGTCCTGCTCCTCATCATCAGTATCTGATGCCTTTACAGGTGGAGGGTTAACTGCCCAGTCAATCCTGATGAGACAAAACAGTCAATAACATAATATACACTGAGATAACATTCTTCAGTGACAACATCAACTCCGCTGATCGAAATACTCACGTGCTATTCCTCAAGTCATTGTTGGCTTGTTCATCCAGATGTTCCTCTGCATCAATGCTCATTTCACCAAGGCTTAGAAACAGCATTATATAAGATAGAATATTAAATTAACACAAAATCAGAAAGAAGTAACACTGAAAAGCTCTTAGAAGAACCTGCAATCACAGTGCACATTATGACCTACCTGCACTCAAGCCTGGCCAATTCTTCCACACCTGCCGAGCCCTTGCTGGCCTTTTCTGAGGTACGCTTGTCTCTGTAACAGGTTGAACACAAAAAAATGAGTGGAACTAAGAATAAAAACTGAAAAAAAAAAACTGAACTTTTCAATTAGTCATGATAATGACATCTAGTTCACAGTAAAACATGCCTGTGAGGAAACATGTGCAATGTAGGACCTGAAACAAGCCAGGTACACTCACTTATCAGAATCACTTGACCCGATGCTCGTTAGAGTGAGATCTGTCAGTACTGGCCGTTTTTTCATGGGAGTGGATGACAGTGGTCCTTCATACCTAAAAAAAAAGTTCAACACTGCAGGTACAAATGTTATGCCTAATGCCGGAACTAGTCTCAGATCCCAAAATCAGCTGGCCAGTCGATCGCCAATGCATAACTTCACCATCACTTTACATAACATCGTCAAAACTGTTGTAGTTGGAGTTTAGTTAAAAATTATTAAGTATTCTTAGCTGCACATGTACAAGTGAAACTAGGGACAACATCTATTTAGAGTGTTACGTATGCTGCCCGCCTGATGCTAATTTAGCAGCATATATCAAGTTTGATTTTCATTAGCAATACCTCTTCTAGCTAAGTTATCATTAGTCACCAAAAACATTTGGTCTCATTACACCTTGCAATGTTTTCCGTTATGTTTTGTGCGTCCATTTGGGGTTCATCATCATGGAAGACATTTCAAGCTTCTTAGGTAATGTTACATTTTAGCATCAGCTTGGTAGAGACGGGCTCTGGTAGATAACAGGTGAAAACCGGATCGGATCTGTGGGTAGAGCTAACTATCAAACGCTAACAGCTACGGTTAGCCATCGCTAACATTAGCACGTTTATCGAACAGCCTTTGATACGTTTCTATGTTATAACTTCCCGAAAAAAACTACACAAACATATAAAACAAACTTCTAGCGAAATACTAACAGCATCTTACTTACCAATCCAAAAGAAATGTTGCAAGTTCGGAGTCTAACCTCATTTCTTTCATGTCCATCAGTTGTCTCCAGCGAAGGAAAGCAGTGCCAATATTTACTCGGGTTCGGCTCCTTTCCTTATCTGATTTTATTTGTGATTCCGAGCAAGTTTTTTTCCCTGCAGCGGGTGGTTGTGGTGGTGGTAGGGGTCTCTTGCCAAGGGCTTCAGCCATTCTTCCGCTCTCTTCCCTGAACTGAAATATAGTAGTGGGCTGTACTTTCCACACGATTGACATCAGATTCAAGTACGCCCACAAGCCGTGCGAGTTATTCGTGTATTGCAGTTTGGCTGGTGGTTATGTTGCCCGCATACCGCCTCCCATGGCCAAAACTGGTATTATGACACCTGTCGGGCCGTGGCTAGTAATTTAGCATGCTAATTCAGGTTGATATCTCTGCAGCACTATAACTTGACATTTTTTTAATGACATAATCGCCCTTATTTCTTTTCATTTTTTTGATGCGTGTAGCTCATTTTTTGGATATTTTTACCTCAATTTTTACACATGGCACCTTTAAAGTAACACTAGAGAAGTTTTCCCACTTCGGTCCCCCTACAAGTTGGAAGTGGAATTGTCCATTACATTACATGGTCCAGTTCATTCGAACTACAGATCGGCTACCTGATCTGGCAAACTTGCATAATGTAATGTAATGGACAATTCCGCTTCCAAACTGTAGGGTGACCAAAGCAGGAAAAGTTCTCTAGTGTTGCTTTAAGTGTGCTTTAAGTTTTTTACAGAAGATGATTAGGGCCACATGTGAAAAATGTATTTGAGTTCTGAGATAAAAGCCAGAATTTTGAGTATAAAGTCAGAATTCTGACTTCTTTCTCAGAATTCTGACTTTTTCTCAGGAGTGAGAATTCTGACGTTCACTTCCTATTTAACGATAGAGTCAGAAGTCTAAGAAAAAAAGTCTAACTTTTTTCTCAGAATTCTGACTAAAAGAATTACACGTGACCCTAATCCTCTTCCGTACTTTTGCGTGGCATGATTTAATTTGGATTATTATATGTGATGTTTGGACAGTGATTTATGCAAAGCTTATATGTAGGAGTAACATTTTTTAGTGTCGGCTTTGCAGGACTGCCCTTAAAGCAAAATTAACACGAATGATTAATCTGGAGGATTAGGTTGCAGCCTTTTCCCAAGAAACTGTTCATGTATGCAGATTGTGTTTTAGTGTCAATTGTCCCTTCTGGGCCTCTGTCTCAGCTCCATATGTTTCATCATCTGCTCCGCTGTTGGTGGGAGATAAAACCATTATCATATAAAATCATTAGCACTGGACTCTTTCCTTAAAGTGATCGTTTAGTTTTGCAGGATATATTGTATTGCTTTCATTCCATTTAATTTGACCTTTCGTCATCTAAAGAGAATGTTTTCTGACTAATGTTTGTCCTGTTAGGGTACGTAACCATCAGCATGCACCTGCTGTTATTTTTACTGATTTACTGCTCTTTATGAGAGAGGCAAATGAGGTCTGTCGTAGCTGGATTGGAAACATTGATGCCTTGAGCAAGGCTCTAATCTGACTTCAGTGGACTGCTGTTAAAATAAGTGTTGGAAGTAATGCTACTGCAATTCTGTGTTTGGTTTAGAAAAAAACGTAACTGATGTAAAACTGTGACCAGTGGCGGAATGTAACTAAGTACAATTACTCAAATGCTGTACTTAAGTACACATTTGAGATAGTCTTTCATATTTTTAATGCCCCTTTCTACTTCTACTCCGCTACATTTCAGAGAAAAATATTGTACTTTTTACTCCACTACATTCATCTGACCGCTTTAGTTACTATAAAATGAGCTGGACTTGATTTGGTTTGAAAATGCACTGGTTTACTTATTCTGGTTTTAATACTTTTTTGACTCTATATTTATCTATTTGTTGTTGCTGACACGGTCACTTTTTATCTTTCTATTGTTATGCTGCTAAGTGAGTGATTGATGTCATCTTAATTTTGTTGTGTAGTGATAGGCAATGACAGTAAACTATCTATAATTACTTTACAAATTAAGATTTTTGCACACAAAACACATGTAGTTTATAAAATATGTTTTATTATAAATTAAACTACCCAACAATATAACGGCCTACAAGTCCAGCTGAAATGAAAAGCCCATTAAACACTTTACTGCATTGAGTACTTTTACTTTTAATACATGTTCCTGATGATACTTTTACTTCAATAACATTTTCAATGCAGGACTTTTACTTGTAACAGAGTATTTTCACAGTATGGTATTAGTATTTTTACTTAAGTAAAGATCTGAATACTTCCTCCACCACTGACTTTGACCAAGTACCTTAGAATGAACATAAGCCAAGACGAGATCAACCCAAAAGCAGAATGAACTTCTAAAACTAGACCGGAGTCTGCATGTGATGTTGCTGTGGGTGTTTCTGACTCAGTTGTTGGCTTTCGTCCAATTTAGAAACATCTATCTACAGCATTTCTTTAGTCAAACACTGCCCTAAATGGATCAAATATATTCACAAATATGCAAATTTACACATAGCACAACCCCTCCATCTCATCTGCCCGGGTTTGTTCTCCTCTGGAGCCGGTGGGGGCCAGTGGGTCGAGTTGGGACTGAGGTTGGAACATCTGTTCACATCTGTCAGCATTGCTGCTCCTCTCTTACTGATATAAGTCATATCATATATATAAGACTTATAAGTACGGCAATCACTAGGAATGTAACCGTACAATCAGCTTAAGATTCATCATGTTTAGGTTCAATACGTTTTTCTTATCATCTTTTTAACAGAAAGCGCTGCAGACAAAATTCCTTTATTTAAATAAACTGTGCAAAACAGATCCTCCTCTTATCAGAAGTGCAACTGTAATTGCATTTTATCTTATAACTAAAATTCATGATTAGATTTTAACAAATCCCACATCCAAACAACTAAATAAATACTTTGTAGAAGAAAATCTCTTCAAATACATAAACTAAGAACACGTAGTGGAGTCCGAAGTCAAACAAATTAAATCTAAAGTAGATTAGGCCCGAGGCCGTTTAAAAATTGCATAGCGAGGAGCGGCCTCTAGCTCACCCATGTTGGCTGAGTCCTGCAGCGGCGTGGGTTCGAATCCGACCTGCTGCCCTTTGCTGCGCGTCATCCCCCATCTCTCTCCCTGTTTCATGTCTATCCACTGTCTCTACTTAATAAAGGGAAAAGCCCCAAAAAAATCTTTAAAGTTTTTTTTTCATCTCAACTGGTTGTAATGTTTACACATATATATAGATTTTTTAGGGGCATTTTTAGGCATCTATTTGATAGGATAGATTAGGCAAATGACATCCAGCAAAGGGCCACAGGTTGGAACCGAACACACGCCCGCTGTGGCGAGGACTGAGCCTCCGTCAGTGGTGGAATGTAACTAACGAAGTACAAATACTTTGTTACTGTACTTAAGTACATTTTTCACGTATCTGTACTTTACATAGGTAGAATCAATAGTGCATGCTTTTGACTTTTACTTCGTTACATTTTGCAGCAATTATCTATACTTTCTACTCCACTACATTTCTACAACGTTCCGTTACATTTTCGTTACGTTTTCTGATCAGTTTTCCCCCCTGCCAAAACGTCTTCCTGACCGTCACGTACGGCACGAGCCGGCCCGAAGCCCGAAGTGGGTGAGCAGGTCAGGGATGCGAACTGACGGTGATCCCCATAGCTCTCTCCGCGGGGTATTGGAGCTGCCGAAACCGCTGGTGGCGCCCCGACTGCTGCTGCTACGGGCGGAGATGAGAGCTCAGCTGCTCTGAGGCTTTATGGATGGTTTACAGCCTGGTTGTCATTTCCTGAGAGTTCGTCTCGAAAAGTGACTCCGTACAGAGAGCTGGTTCATTACCAGAGTTTATTTTTTTGTGTATTTTTTCAGATATAGTATATATACGGTATATATCTGAAAAATATACCAACTTAGTCTGTCAGTCTATACAGTTTTAGAGATATATAATCATTTGGAAATAACAATTTATTCTCTTAGTCTATTTTATAATGATTTATTCTCTTAGATATTAAGAGAAGAAAAAGTAGGGTTGTCATTGTGGTACTTCTACTTTTACTAAAGTAAATATGTCTCTTGTTATTTGTACTTTTACTGATATTCAGTACTTCCTCCACCACTGGCCTCTGTACATGGGGCCCACGCTCGACCAGGTGAGCTAATCAGGGCCCCCGTATATATCGATTTTTCACCAATTCATGATGCATCGTTACAACCCTACCAACAGTGTACTTTTAAAAAGTAGTGTTTGCTCGTTACTCGTTACTTCTTAAAAAAGTAATCCTTTACTTAGTTACCCCATATGGAAAGTAACTTGTTACTTTACTCGTTACTTTTAGGTTACTTTTAAAAGCAGGCGTCTCTGGCAGAGACTGAAGTTAATCACACAAAAGCTATCTTTGACCATAAAGCCAATCTATGGTTTATCAGTGAAGTGTCTGAACTAGGCTACACTGCAGATGCTCTACTCACAGAGTGACGGCTGATTCATTATGAACGAGTCCAGCGCGGGTTGAATGCACATCGGCAGGTCATCGGTGTTACACGGTGTTAATGTGCAATGTCCATATCTATTTGTTGTACTGGTCGCGCAGCCACGATGGTCCGTGCATTGTCATAGACACATGCAGCCTCTTTTCTGAAGTCCCGTGTGTGCGACCGACACAAGTTGTCCAGTCTATGTATGAGCCCATCTCCACCGCCCATCCATCTGTGAGGTTGTCAGCTTTGTGTCTGCCTGGCGTGCTCTGTTTGTAGGACGGCCGATTTAACCGCCAGTCCTCAGCGATGTAGTGGCATGTGTCACATAGCTCTCCGCTCAGAGCGCCGTCCAGTAAAAAGTCACGAGGCTAAAAACGCTCTCAAAAGTTAGGAAAGGAACTATCTTTCGTTACCAAATTTTCAGTAGTAACGTGTTACTTTTAAAAGTAGTTATGTTACTGTTAGCGTTACTCCCAACACTGCCTACCAAGCACTTAAATACTGTATAACGATGCCTAAAGATGTCTGCTGTGGTTCTCAGTTGTGTATTTTTGCTTCTCATTTCACAGAACTTTGAACCGTTACAAATGGACTTTAGAATATTTGGAAGACGAGTTAGCTGTGTTAGATTGGTTATGCACAATGCATTATGCATTTGGAGCTGGCTGTCACTCAGAATGAGCCCCTGTCAAACTCTTGGCCTAATTGTTTTGGTCTGGATCCAAGTGGGACCGCTTGTTGTCATGAGTCCAAATGGACGGAGCTGAAGGTGAAAAACACTGCAGGGTTTGAAACAACTGCTGTAACAAGCACGGAAACAAGAAATGAAAAGCTCTGAGCAAAGACAAGACTGAATTTGTGAACCCAGCTACATGGGACATGAGGGAAATTTTCCATTGAAGTAACCATTTATGGATGGGTGTAAAAAAAATAAAAATAAATGTATGTATTGTTTCATTTATGCCTGCTATTTCAAACCGTATGAATGAAACTCTAATCTGCTACACTGAAGTCTATTGAATATGTTTATGGTCCATCCCTTTGTAACCACTTCATACTGCCGTATGAGCATATCTTATATATTAATATAAGTAATCTAGCAGATTGGGACTTTATTGAAGAAGCTTGATCGTTTGTTCATTACAGTTGATCAATACTACACTGGTAATAGAAAAACAGCTCATTTGATTCTAATTCAACATTTTGACATATGGACCTTTTTTTAGTTTTATTACTTTAGATTCTCTGGAGATTCCCAGTCTTCCATGATGGTCGAAATGCTATTTCAATGTCAGTTACCTCCAGAACATTTCTGGAAGAAGCATTGAATACTTATCGGCTCTTGGCGTGTAAGTGATGCCGGTTAAAGATCTTGAATATTTAGCAAAGAAATGCCATGTTGAAATGTTGGTTACATCTATACATTTGTTTTTTGGTGAATCAGCTAATTGGCTGCTGCTTGGCAGGATTCACCATCCTGTCACCCTTCAGTTGTTCTGCTCTGTAATGATTTGCTACCTTGTTGTGATAAAAGCATTAGCCACTTGGCCCAACTTCACATCCAAATAAACTAAAGCTTACATAACTTACTAACATTAAAAGTTTAGATTATGCCATGGCATAACCCACCCTGGAGAAACTTGATTCATCTCGTTACGTCTAGGATTAAAACAGATTTACAGATTACTCTTGCAATTGAAAACTGGAAAAGCTAACCGCTTAGCCGCCCGACTGCAGGTAAGGGTTAGAGGCCTACCTGGCATTCTTCGGCTCGGCGTGTACTCTCCCCCGTCAGTCGGTGCAGCGTCAAACAGCGTTGACACTAAGTTGACAGTTCATTTTTTTGACATTTAAAACGCGGACATGACACAAAGGGCATGGGCAAACGTCACGACAAGTCAGAAAACACAATCCGCTTCAGGAGTCTCTCACTGAGCTGTTCCACCCTTAGACAGTATATAATGGACCAATAGACCCCGTTGCTCTGGACGCAGACCAGTGAAGGCTATTAGAAGCACTTTTCCGGTGATGGCCAGCTTTACTGCGCAGCCTCCAACTGAGAGAATGTGACGTGAGCAACGTGTCTGAAAGTTAGAAGTCTTCTGGTAGCTGTGCCAAGAGAAATCTCAATCATTCCCAATCTTACAGATACAGAGAGTGTAGGTGGATGTAAGGAGATAACATAAGCACAGGCTAATTATTGCTAACTAAAATGCTAGTTAACATTAGTAATTAAACCTAAACAGCTCATGTAAGTCAAAACAGCCTGCGAGCTTCTCCTGTACTATACGGTAATTCATCTACTATGCGACAGTAAGTCACTTGGTTATGACACAATCGTTATTATTTACAAAAACGTCTGCTACGGAGCCATAACGTGAGGTACAAGGTTCATTACCTTGTACCTCACGTTATGGCTCCGTAGCAGACGTTTTATACATTGTCGTGTTTCTTTGGAACTAAACAACGGACAAATAGAGTCTTCAAACATTTCTGATGTAAAGTTATTCGCAGTCAAGTGACGTAAAAAAGAAATGGCGGTCAGCGAAATGCTAACAGGAGGTGATGGCCAGTTAGCAACAAAATGGCGCCATAGATGGCTCGAGTTCTGAAGCGAAGCTTACCCCCTTGGTTCCACCGCAACGTGTCTGCTTCACTTCCGCTTGTCAGCCCTGTGACACAGATAAGCCACACCCACCCCAACCCGGCGGCCAATAGAAACCAACAGGTGGATTATGATGTGACATTACAAAAAAGACATAATTTGAAATGAAATGGTATACTGTACTGGTGTGTTCTCACTCTTCTGATCAGGCAAATACTTCATTATATATGTATAATATTTGCCATTCTCTTCAAATAAATCTGGACTCCAGATGATGTAATGACATCAGTCTTAAAATTTTAGCTTTATCTTCGGTCTCCTTGGTTGAATACATATTAAAAGACTATAGTGTGTCGATCTTCTTCACTGACAATAACTAAGCGGATGCAGTAAAGCCACTCTGAGCCATCCAAAGCCTGATACATCGATGTTTCCTTATTGCTGCATCCTCTGCTATTGTGAGAGCTTATCGATGTGAAGGTACACTCACATACTATGCTTTCACACATAACACACAGCCATAAAGTGCAAAGACAGACATTGACGTGAGTGTCATCACTGTTGTATACAGGTGCACTTCAAACATACGCAACTTGCATGGAAGCACACACTCGAAGAACAAATGCATGCCAACACATTCCTACTACCAGCACGTCAAAAAGTGACTCTTGGTCAGGTGCCTTTGGCGTTTGTTACCGACGCAAAAAGTCTCCTTTAGCGTCTAGCCTCTTTAGCCTCATATTTACACGCGCTTAGTCGGGACTCTTGGTGGACTCTATTCTTTGCAACAGTCTTGGTCTGGATGTACGTTAAACTGACATGTGGCACAAGAACGGGATGTTGCATCCCATACAGACGCCAAAGGGTGATTTTTGTGTCGGTATCTGATGCTAAGAGCCACTGACCAAGCGTCAGTATTTTAGGAGTTGGGAGTGAGAGCGGGTTACACGCACACGTTTTGGGCTGCTATAAATGCTTGATAAGATCAAATTACATGCATAACATGATAAATGTAACATATACGTTGCTCAAAACACAAAAAAGTGCACGTTACGATACATGCACAATCTATCATGTCCACACAGCATAAATGCATACACACACATTGAAAATCATATTGCACAAGTATGCCACAAAACGTACATAAAATAAGCACAAATACATCAACAGTCACATTACATATACATACACACTCACATACACACACACACTGTTTGTTTATTGGCATTGGCTGCTGCATGCTGTTTGATATGCATATAGCACAGGGGTGATTCACCTTTCCTTCACTCTGCTCCACTGGAGGATGATTGGCAGCGGCTCGTGCGCAGCCAGGCGCTGAAATGTGACTCTGCTTTAACTGAATTCAAAGGAGCCGCTGGCCGCGACGGCTCTGGGGGCTACAATGCTCCACTCAATTTCACCTTTTGCTTAGATCCAATTTTTTTGACTGACATTTTTGAATGTGGCCCCTGGCTGATGTCAGTTTGATGGATGCATCATGAGATGATCCACATGCGCAAACTAATGGAAAAAGTCTCTGTATTGGACTTCTGTTTTGAAAACAATTTAATTTAATAGTCATTTAATACAACTATTAAAATACGGTTATTAAATAAGCTGGTGAAGTATATTATACAAGTACAAGTACAAGTACAGTAGATCCGTCTATTTTCACACCTAGGCACATCTGGCCATGCGCGAGTGTTGCATTGTCAATCGCAGCAATATACAATAATCTGGTAACAGATCCAACCTCTGAACGGCGCTGTGAAGAAGCTTTTTACCATCTATAGAAAGACTAGCCAATGTTCAAAGATCAATTTGCTGTACCTTTCCCTTGTTTTTTTAGTATAAAATATTCCTTGTAGGCTTGAAAGTTGGCAGTGTCATTCTAAAACAGCTCTGTAGTCTAAGTTACAGAAGTTACAATGAATTCCAATGGTTACACATGCCCACACTTCTCAGACCTCTCTTGCCTCATCATTTGCTTCTCAAATCCCCATCCATAAGTCACTATGTTCCAGTATGTTCCACTTGCATAGCACACCATCACCAATGGTCACCAAAATACGGCTTTTTTTTTTTTTTTTTTTTGCTGCGACGAAAGTTAAGATTAGGCACCAAAACAACTAGTTCTGATCAGGAAAAAGATCGTGGTTTGAATTAAAACACTCCCAAGAAGCACACATTTCCTGGGTGAAACTCTTTGGTTCCCCCCCGGAATCTAACTCCGCACCGTAGTATGAAAGTCCTGTGTTTTAACGCCCACCCATCCTCCCCGACCACCTCCTAGCCAGCCGCGTTCTTATACATCGGCCGTCAATATGGTGCATGCAGAATGAAAAAATATGGCATGCTCACGAATTACAGTGCTTAACTTTTCGTAGCTTTTTGAACGAATGGTTCATGGGAACTGGCTGTATTATTGCAATTTATTATCTTTTTTTTCATCTTCTTATGATGTCCCCTAAAGGAAAACTTTGTGTCTTTCACGCAGTTGATTTTATTATTCTAGAACTAAAAATATAAATTCTCATGTACAATTTATATATTAAAAAAAGATCGAAACTTGAGCTTCCGGTGTGGTCACCATTGGTATCCATTGTAGTCCTGCTTTGCCAGACACAGAGGTGGACTTTTCAGTGGACTGTACTAATGGAGGGGAATTTTTTATCAATGACTGTTATGTTGTAAATGAGAAAATATTAAAAACTTCAGAGATTAGTAAAACACAGTTTTTCACTGCCACAAAAAAAACAAGAAATTCTTCCCTCAGAAATCCCACTGCACCTTGCATCTCCTTCTTCCTGTCTCAACTCCCTTCTGTCTGAGTAATAATAAGAAGAAGAAACAATAATCCAATGAAATGGGAAAAAAAAAAATCCTAATTGACTGAAACAGTGTGAAAGTGCATTTATATATTTATTTCTTACCGTTACATCACTACTCTGAGCCAACGGGCGGCTCGATTAGCATAATAATTAAGCTGGAGCTGTAATGCACGGTTTGTTCCTATATTGCTGCACACTGCAGTTGGTTTTTGAAGTTTCACCCCTCCACACACAGCCCCTCCACACACCCCCCACACACACACACACCAGCACCATTCACCTCCTCCCCCTCCCTTATCCAAGAAATTACCATGCATTTAGACAATGACAATGAATTAACAGAGAGCTAATTTCTCCCAGACTCCTTTTTTGTGAGACTGGTTATTGGTGGTGCGCGAGAGTACACCTCTGAGACTTTCTTCCTGTGTGTGTGTGTGTGTGTGTGTGTGTGTGTGTGTGTGTCTCTCTCTCCTCAGTTTCTCATTACATGCAGTGATTGACACAGACACACACACACACAGGGAGGGTGGAGGAGAAGGGGGGTAGATTGGGAAAACTTTCATTATGAAATTGAGAATGAGGATTCAATCAGATCTCATTTAATTTAGTTACTTTCTCTCTCTCTCTCTCTCTCTCTCTCTCTCTCCCTCTCTCTCAGGAATGTTTACTTGGATTGACATGATATATAGTTAACTGCAATGAGAGCATAATGATGTTCTCAGTAATGAATTGATTAGCATTTAAATAGGGGGAGAGCGCAGCGCAGTGCAGTGGAATCTTGGACTGTTACGGGTTAAAGTTCAGGGTGCGTTAGATATGATTGTGACATAGAAAAGGAGGGCTATGCAGAGTCGAAAGTGGACATTCACAAAGCCTGCGTCGGCCATCAGACGGTCCGGCAAAAACGCAGGTCTTTTCATTAACTTGGCATAGGGGTAGTGCGTTTAGGCTGCGGCAGGGTTAGCTACAGGGAGGGAAACACGCAAAAGAAAATCTAGCGGGCATGCACCGAAAAAGACTGCACTTTTGGAGAAACGCAAC
This sequence comes from Perca flavescens, assembly GCF_004354835.1. Classification (NCBI taxonomy): domain Eukaryota; kingdom Metazoa; phylum Chordata; class Actinopteri; order Perciformes; family Percidae; genus Perca; species Perca flavescens. The sequence goes on from NC_041334.1 coordinate 11,208,921, forward strand.
CCGACATCATGCTGCGGTGGCCAATCATGTAACCAGCAATCAGGCTTGTCAGTGTGTTTTGAGGCGGCATGAGAATCATGTACAGGAACAGCCTGTTCTCATGAACCATACGTTCAAAAAGCTAAGAAAAGTTAAGCACTATAATTCGTAAGTTTTCAAAGTTTTTTGGGGGCGTTAAAACACAGAACTTTCATGCCAGGGAGCCGAGTTCGCTTCCCGGGGAAATGTGTGTTCCGTGGGAGTTTTTTAATTTAGACCAAAATCTTTTTTCCTAAACTTAACTAGTCGTTTTTGTGCCTAAACCTAACTTTTGTCGCCACATAATGCTCACATTTTGTGGCCTAAACTTAACCATAATGTCATCCGAAACGACCGACAGCTTGCGGTGCTCTGTACCCGGCTCAAAGTCATCTATTCTCGGGTAACTGAACCCACAACTCCCGCTGATACGACAGAGCACCATGGAGAGCACCATGGAGAGCACCATGCGGAGCACCATGCGGAGCTCCATGCGGAGCTCCATGCGGAGCATCGTAGCCGACGTCGCAGAGCTCTGTAGCGGCTAAACACATCTACTAACTGCCGTTGATATGGCCGAGCTGTGACGGAGGTCTGTAGCCGGCAGCACAAAGCTGTGTAGCGCCTTAAACAGCTAGCAGCTGCTGCTCGGCGTCATTGAGCTGCCTTCAAGTGCGGTCTGAAACGTCGAGATCTATAAATGATCTGTCGCAAAACAGTAATTTTGAAATACAAAGTCTACTTGTGTTACATTGGGGGGTTAAAGAACACAACAGGATGTCCCACAATGGGCCTTTTCAGACACTCCTAGAGGGTTGCTTACTTTGGTCTGAATGGGCCCTAATAGTTTTGACAGTGTTAAGGGTTGTGTAGGAGCCATGGGCTTCCTATTACTGGTTGCTTGTAATAATGGTGATGCAGAGAAAGGGTGTATGTGTGTCAGGCGTATTACTGAAGTGTCAGCAGTGCAGGGTGATAATAAAGATATCAGATGTGCTTTAACTGTAACGTGAGTGTCATCTTACTCGGAGGTTGTGATGTTCAAAGTTTACTTTGAAGTTGAAACTAATCAGGAATTCATTAACGTCACTCATTCTACCGATCGCTGATTAATTCCAAGAGTTTTAATTAGAGCTGATTAATCAGTCCGCCTGATTTATTAGACAAACCAAATTAGTTGTTGTTCGTTCTCCAGGGAAAAAAATGACGTTTACAAATTATAATTAAGGAAGCTAAAATGAATGTACTCAACTAATATTAAATGTAACAGTGAAATACTAGTAAATATTAAAATGTTACAATTGGTATTTCATTAGTACTACAGCTGTTACTGTTATGACTGTCTGTTAATAATAGCACTGAGCAGTCATTGCCACTGGTGATTATACCGTGCTCCCTTTAGTAGTTGTAATCCAATTTTGGTTGATATACAGTATGTGAACATAATTTCCCAAAAGCCTTAGAAAATAACATTTACCATTAGACATAAAAATACTAAGGGCTGCACTGCTGACTATTAAGGCCAACTTGTCATTTAGTCACAAACAAACAGAGCTGATACTAAAGCAAAGGCCTTTGAAAAGCTACCACAGAATTAGAGCAACAGAAAAGTAGAAATGTTTCACTTTTCAGTTGCTTTCGTTTGCACTCATCATACTCCTGTGTCTCAGTGTGTGCACAGGACAGTCAGGGACTGTAACATGTCCGTTGGGGAAACACTGCTTAACCAAATGGAGCTCAGCGTAAATTCTTTCAGGAAGAATTCAAATAACTCCAATCACCGCTCTCTCTTCCTAAAACAAATCAGCTGTTTAGAGGCGCTCACTTTTCAGTGAAACCAAGCAGAATCGGCCATGAATTTTCTCGAGCCAATCACAGCATTTTACATCCCTGCTTTAAATCTATTTCTCTCTCCCTGCTGCTGTCAGCTGTCATTCAGGCAAAGTCTCCTTCGGTCTCCTTCACCGCTCCTTCAGTCGCTAAAAGGTAGCCAGATCTTACCGGCAGTGGCCAATCAAGACTCAGACAAGTCACTGTGAAAGGCAATGACATGTATAGATGGGAGGACTTGTTCTCTAGGTAACAGTTGATCAGAGGCTCGGCCAACTGACCAAAAGGAAAGTAATAATAATTTCCATTCAGCCACGGTGGCTCTCAGTGCTCATACTAACTTGTTTCCTCTTCTGTTTTTTCAAAACCAATTGGCCGTGGTGTAAAGTATACAATACACTCAAATTCTGTTCTTGTTACTTAGCAGATTAAGATGTTACGTGCAACATATATAGTACGTTTAGCTTGCATCCAAACAACAAAACACTTACCTACCAGGTTCAAAAAACACGGCTCAGAATATAGAAGCAAGAGCAGTGACACACACCTTCTGACTTTAAGATGTTGTTCTAGTCTTGAATGTGTGCTTGCGGGCGGGCTAATTTGAATGTTTGAGTGCTTGTGCATGCGAGTGTGTTCCTTGAAGCGGAGCAAATACCGCTCAGCTTGTAATTCTCTTCTAATAACAGTAATCTTGCCACAGCTCTGCTCTGCATCAATAGTCATTGCGCTATTATTCTGGAAAAACACAGGGAGGTAAGGACAGAATGACAGGAAAGAGAAGAGTTGAAGAGAAGGCAACAGAAGATGGCCGTTTGCAGACAAAATGAGCCATCATTTTCGCTGACTCGATATCCTCTCGTTTGTCTTCCTTATCAATACGGCAATGAGCCCATTTTATTGATTTCCAATTTCACTTCCTCACACTCACTCACGCATTTTAACACTCCCTTTCTTTTCACTGTCACATAAACTCCCTGTCGATCTCTCTCTCTCTCTCTCTCTCTCAGACACACACACACACACACGCCCACACACAAACACAAGCACACTTTGGCGGGAAACACTACTGCAGTGTCACGGTGCTGAAGTCAGGCCAAGTGTATGTTATGACAGACACACACACACACACACACACACACACACACACACACACACACTTGCACACTCATGCACACTCATGCACACTAATGCCTTTTCACCCAGTGTTTGCATACAACAGAACATCTCATACTGCAAGGGCCCTATTTTAGTTGTGTACTGTAACAAATAATTAACGCAAAGCAGAAGGGTCTGGGCCATCTCCAAGCACAGGTGCTGTTTTGGTTCATATACTGTACAGTATGTGCAGCAGCACAAAGTGCAAAAGGGCTGAATGAAGGTGACTATAGTTCAGAGTAGTATATATGGATCAGATATCATGATATTCTCGACCGAATACCTCAATGTCGATATTGCGACGATAATGTCGGATGGACACGTGTGCTTTCACAAAATATCTTCACAATGACATTTAAATAAATAATCATCAGTAATGTGGATATAATAATTACATGGGTAAAGGTAAATAATAAAACAACCAGAACAGTCTGGTAAGTTCAGAAAATTGCATCACTTTACCGTAATGCAGCCTTTAAAGTGCACATATTATGCTCATTTCAGGTTCATAATTACATTATGAACATTACATGGTTTAATTTTCAAAAAACACCATATTTTTGTTGTACTGCACATTGCTGCAGATCCTCTTTTCACCCTGTGTGTTGAGCTCTCTGTTTTAGCTATGGAGTGAGGCATCGCACTTCTATCCCATCTTTGTTGGGAGACGCACATGCGCAGTAGCTAGGTAAGGATCACATCAGCTAGTGGTTTGTTTCTACAACTTCAGTTAGCACAAGGCAGGATTAGCCGGGAGACTTCTTCTAAACGAGGGCGCACTTCCAACTTTGCGTGGAATACCTGCAGAACAGGGAGATGGAAGTAGTTCTTTTGTAGATTATGGTGAACTAGTGTGTGTTGTAGCAGTGTTTTGCCATTGAGAACCAGCTAGCATGCTAGCATGCTACAATTAGCCACCTCGTCTTGGCTACTGACGTAGAAAGCCGTGCAGATTTTGAACAGCTCACCTGGAGACTGAAGGCAGGACACATTCAGAAACCGTATCTCACTCAAAACAGCATGGGTGTTTATTTTCCAAGTTTGTATGCGTGTGTAAGCACCAGAGACACAAAATAACACCCCAAATCCCAGATAAAGTGATTTTTTTCACAATATGGGCACTTTAAAACCAGCCAACCAACACCTTCGCCATATCACGATATCCAAAAACTAAGATGGTATCTAGTCTCATATCACGATATCCATTTAATATCGATGTATTGCCCAGCCCTGATTCGGAGTGTGGTGATTAATACATACTCTCAAGTAGTCACATCACTGAAGACAGAGATTTCTGATTTTTCACAATATCATTCTGTAGTAATACCATTTTTTTAAACTTTTTTTATTCTGAAGCAATTAGGTTACATTGCAGACTCTTTACAACCTGCTAAAAATTAAATGTAGTTAAGTATAATTGTAGCCTATTAATTACAGTCGCGCCTATTTTCTCAAAGTTTAATTTAGGAAAACAGAATCGTGCCACTGAATCAGTGAAAGCACAGACTGTGATGATGTTATGGATCAAGTCTGAGAACATGGCGCAGTGGAGGAGGAGAGGTTTGGACCATAGATCTTTGTACATCAAAAGGAAGGAAATTATTTTTAAAATATAATTTTCCTCTTCGCCGTTATTCCATTCTCTGTCCGCCCTTGACATTGTATTTCAAAGCTAAGCACATGACCACTCGCACTCTTCTGACAACAATTAACTTGGTTCCAAAGAGTCAGCAAAGATTTTTCCTTAATCTCTGTCAACGGACATTTTCTTCTTGCTGATGTGAGCACTCTGCTCTGTGTGAGAGAGTGAGAACTGATGTGATCGTCTGTAATACTGTGTATTTCGGTGTGTCCGTGAGTGTTAATCTATAACTCGTGTGTGTGTGTGTGTGTGTGTGTGTGTGTGTGTGTGTGTGTGTGTGTGTTTTTGTGTGGTTGCCAGGCAGCTGAGGAAGATGGCAGCCTGTCTGTCTCTGTTAGCATCTTTACTTTGCCAAGGCTGCCCTGGCTTAGAGCACACACACACACACACACACACACACACACACACACACACACACACACACACACACACACTCTGGTACACATATAGAGACGTTAACACACATGCAGAGCTTCATTTTCACGTGAGTGCACATCAATACTTACTAGCAATTACAGACTGTGACATATAAATACACGCACACACACACACACACACGCACACACACGCACACACACGAAGGCTGTGGCTCAGGAGGTGGAGCGCCTATCTACCAATCGGAAGGTCAGCGGTTCGACCCTGGCCCATGAAGTCTAAATGTCTAAAGTGTCCTTGGGCAGGATACTGAACCCCAATGCCCCCGATGCTGCAGAATCAGGTTTATTGCCAAAGTAAATTACACTTACAAGGAATTTGCCATTATGAAATAAACAATAAACACAGAAACAGAAACAAATGCATACAAAATAGCTGTTTAACATAAGAGAAGGAGCACCACCGGTGTGTCAATGTGCGTGAATGTTTTTCTGCTCATCTTACCTCAGCCACTTGTGTGTGTGTGTGTGTGTGTGTGTGTGTGTGTGTGTGTGTGTGTGTGTGTGTGTGTGTGTGTGTGTGAGTGAGTGAACACACACACACACACACAGACAGACAGACATGAGGGTAGCATCAGCAAACACACACACTCAGATACACATGCACGCATTTACATTCTCTTACTGAAGATAAATGATATTGTTTTATCACAAGTTGGTCTTATTATTGTGATTTTGGCCACTGGTTTTGGCCTATGCATTATGGAAACATTTTACTTGCCATTGCTGAGTGTTCAATATCATTCAGTTTTGAGAACCAGTTTTGAATTGGATCTACTTCTTATCAGAACTTGAGATTTTTTACGAAACATGCTTTTTGATTTTAATTATTGATTCCTAAAAAACAAGGTCCGGAGCCGCTACAGTTTCCTCTGTCTCAGCAGGTTGCGCATTTGTCAGTACAAGTGTATAATGTTTAAGGTGGCAGTGTCTTTCAAACATAGTGCTTGTTGAAGTGGCAAACAATAACTGAAACCACTTTCCCCGAATCTGACAAGCACGCTGCTTCACAATGTGACTGGTGAGGTGTGCAGAGACGAGACAGTAGAAAGGATTAAAACGTCTCTCCCAAGCTCTCTCTCTCTTTATTCTTCAACACTCTCCTGTCACTTTTCATGTGTCCAAACAAGGGTAAAATCTTGAATGCCTTTGAGGAGAGACTGGCCAAAAGCATGCACCGTTATCGCCCTTTCAACAAGTCCTCCAACCCATACAACCACATACCGTATTTTTCGGACTATAAGTCGCTCCCGAGTATAAGTCGCATCAGTCAAAAAATGCGTCATGAAGAGAAAAAAAACATATATAAGTCGCACCGGACTATAAGTCGCATTTATTTAGATTATAAATACAAGAGTTATTCAACTACACAATAGCACACAGAACAATACGGTGAATACGGTAGGTGTCTGGTATGTTAACGTAACACATTAACAGTTATTGAACTATACAATAGCACACAGAACAACTAGCTACCAGGGCGTGGAGAATAGATGTATTAAAAGGCGTGGAGACGTAACTGCACCGTGAATGAGCCCCTCCCGACTCCTTCCTCCAGCTCTGGCCATCTCGCCTTCAGCCCACGATTAGCCGATTAGCTTTCTTTGTTTTCTTCATTGCAGTAAGAGTCACCTTTTCGCCAGTCTCCCTCATAAGTTTCTCCCTCATTTCAAACTCTCTTTCTGCTGCTCGATTACCGTTTTCGGCTGCATATTTTACTACCTGCAGTTTGTTATCTCTTTTCTTTCTCAGTTGTCTTTAGCAGCAGCATTCTAGTTGTCACAAGCCTAGAGCGCCCTCTCGCGGCTGTAGACGGCAATGTTTTCAGTATAAATTAACATGTAAAAACATGTTAAATTATATATATTTTGATATATGAGTCGCACCTGACTATAAGTCGCAGGACCAGCCAAAGTAGGAAAAAAAGTGCGACTTATAGTCTGGAAAATACGGTAGGTAATTTGTTTCTACCCTATAAAACGACCCACAGGATTGTATTTTCATAAATTAGCGCCCCTACCGGCGGCGGAACGGCACATCCTAAATGTAACGGTTGCATTTTTATAACGTTGTGAAACAGTCGCAGTTTGGTAACTACATGGTTAGGTTTAGGAAAAGATCCTGGTTTGAGTTAAAATAACCAGGTTTGATACGTAACTTAACTTGCATACGTAAGTATGTGGCGCAGTTACGTACGTGACTAACATAGTTACGTAGAACGTGACGTAGAACACAACATAACGTTACATGCTTAAGTTAACTTGTAAGTTAACTTAACTTGTAATAGTCAAACAGTTAAAGATACAACAATAGGTTACTGTGAGCCGGGTACCGGTCACTGTGAGGTGCCAGTCTTTTCGGTTTTGTTGAGTCGACAAAAGGTGACTGTAATGCCATGACGACAGTTCAATTTGGGCACCAAAACGACTAGTTAAGGTTAGAAAAAATATGTGATTTGGGTTAAAACACCGGTCCCCTTAAGTAGTACTCCCGGGACACGAACACCCATTTCCTGGGTGAAAGTAAGTAAGTAAGTAAGTAAACTTTATTTATATAGCACCTTTCACAGACAAAAGGAGTCACAAAGTGCTTTACAGTAAAACAAAAACAGAGCAAAGACAACACAGCTATAAGTAAAGTCTTTGTTTTTCCATCAACTTCTTCCAGGACATGAACGCCGCTGTTTTATGACACACTCATCCACCCTGACGTCCTCCTTAGGCGGACCTGAGTGCTTTAAAACAGCAGCAGTCAACGTGGTGCATACAGTACAGTAATAAATACATGATATATGGATGTCATCACTTGCAAAGTCATGGCAACCAAATAAACAACAGGGCGAGTATCTACTTGTCATATGCAAGGGGGGTAAGCTTCGCTTCAGAACTCGAACCTCCTATGGCGCCATTTTGATGCTACAAAACGATCACCTCCCGTTAGTGTTCCATTGACTGCCATTCATTTTGACAGTGAATAACTTTACATCTGAAGCGTTTAAAGACTCTATTTGTCCATTGTTTATTTCTAAAGAAACACGACAATGTATAAAAGGCTCCATTACCTTGTACCTCACGTTATGGCCCTGTAGCAGCCGTTTTTGTAGAAATAGGCTAACGATTGTGTCATAACCACGCAACTTACTGTCGCATAGTAGAGGAATTACCGTTTAGTACAGGAGAAGCTCGCAGGCAGTTTCGACTTATATTAGCTGTTTAAGTTTAATTACTAATGTTAACTAGCATGTTAGTTAGCAATAATTAGCCTGTGCCTGTGTTATCTCCTTACATATACCTATGCCCTCCGTATCAAGATTGGGAATGATTGAGATTTCTCTTGGCACAGCTACCAGAAGACTTCCAACTTTCAGACAGGTTGCTCATGTCACATCTACGTCGTCTCTCTCTGTTGGAGGCTGCGCAGTAACGCTCAGCGCTAGCCGGAAAAGTGCTTCTAATATCCTTTACTGGTCTCCGTCCAGAGCAACGGGATCTGTTGGTCCAGTTTATATACTCTCTATGGTCAGATGAGACAAGAAGCTAACGTTAGTGAACACTGCGGTGACGGTCCCTCTGCCTTTGACTCCCCCCGCTGCAGGAGACGCTGTATTCCTCTGACACACTGTATTTACATTACTCTTTTAAAACCGTTTTCCAGGATAGTGAGGTTGCATACCGCTCAAAACCAATATGAAAATCTTAACTTGTAATGTTCACTGACGTTCAACACCGGCACAAACAAGTTTGCCTTTTGGTTGGGCTATACTTTGTACTAGTTTGTGTCAATGATACCATGGCATTCATAGTATAGTCAAGTAGAGCTCAAGTGAAAGGTGTGGCTGAAACTTGGCCCAAATAAAAGAAATGCTTACCTTGGTGATGTGATGTGTTGGTTGAGTTGAGGTTGCACGTGCACGTCTATAATTTCAGCTCACAGCGGCTATCTTTAAGCATTCCTTGATGTAAACCTGTTTTTTCACACATTGAGGAGTACGCAGTTATTAACTAGGCTACGGGAAGATGTAGCTGCTTCACAATAGAGATTAATGGCTGTATGGCGGACCAATTTAAGGTCTAAGACAGATTTGTTCCCGCTGCCACTTGCCGTCCGTAGGTAAGCGGCCTTGTTTTTACCCGCAGGCTCTACAACAACAGACACAGTTAGATAATTTAAAAGGTAGCTTTAGCTGCCCTGTGACTGAACACACATGTATCATTGCTTTACTCTTTTTACTCATTGGTATTCCCATTGCATATGATTTCCAACCTGGCATTCAGTTTCTGTGCCAGCTCCAGAGGATGTAATCATGTGGTCTGGAATAGTTTTAAAAACAGGGATTTGCTTCAGTAAAGCCTCGGTCTGGCTCTGGCAAGTGACTGCAGCATTTGGAATAAAGCAGCCGAAAACAGGCAGCAGCGTCAAACAGTCCACCGTGACCTGAACTGGATCCCAGTCCGCCCACACTGAACTGGAAACAAAGTGGAACATGAGCTTATTTCAATCACAAAGTAGTCAAACCAACATCTCAAAACGGAAGGAAAAGGAAAATAATGTTTATGGTTAGTTATTTGTTTTAATTACGTGAAAGTATGCTTATCGTCAAAGACACCCACAGAGGAAAACATATGTTGCCACACACATTGTATTTGTTGTTTGTTGGTCTGTCTGTGTATTTGGCATCTCTGCCTGTCTGGACAGCAGCTTACAACTACTACATTTGTGTATTATGTGTTTTACCCTGTTCTGTCTACTTGCGCGACTCTGAGCAGAATATCTCACAGAGATCTGGATGGGTCAAAACATTCTTGAAAGTTTGATGCTAAATCAGTGAAGAACTTTTCACATTGACTGACTAAATGGTTGACCTGACAGTGGCCGTGAATTCTCACAAAACAGGCATTTATGCTGTGGCCGCATAACATACTGTACTTGTTTCTGATTGGCTGGCAAGTGCCCCTTAAAATGTTATTATATGAGATAGCCTTTATTGTCATTGTACGTGGTAACATACAATGCAATTTGGAGAGCTCTCCTGTTCAGTGAAAGACAGTTTAACAATACAAACAAAACAACAAAGCCAGACATTACATACAATCAAGGCGTAAGATTTAAAGTAAATAAGAATTGCACATTAGAGGGGGGCAAAATAAAATATTTTAAAAGACAAGTTATGTTTTTTTTCATATGTTTGTCTGGCAGGAGGTGCTGACTGGGGTGGGGTCTTTAATTTATATATATATATATATATAGTTCTTAAAATGTGTCCGTGTTCCATAGAGGTAATTACTTTTGCTTTTGTTATCTTATACTGACAGCTGTGTAGTGCTTGTGGGAATATGAATTCAACTACATACAGGCTAGTTTCACACAGTTGTACTTGAAAAGTGTTGAATGATTGGTAATAATTATTTCCAGCATTTGTTATGAATTTACCAGTGTCAAATCTAAATAAGAACAGAATCAGCTGTAAATTACCAGGAAAATGTACAAACAAATGTGATGTGTGTGTGGGTGCGTGTGTGTGTGTGTGTGTGGGTGGTGTGTGTATGTGTGGGGGGGGTGGGTGTGTGTGTGTGTGTGTGTGTGTGTGTGTGTGTGTGTGTGTGTGTGTGAGTCTGATGAGGATTTTGTGTTGTGTGTCTTTCTTTGTCTGGGCTGCTGCCGGTTTCCTGTTGGCTGTTGGAGGGTGAAATAGCATGATCACCTTCAGGTAATCATAACGTTAGCTTCCGACATGGCACCCCTGCTGCAGTGGTCCTGCCAGGCTTTGTGTGTGTGTGTTTGTGTGTGTGTGTGTGTGTCTGTCTCTTGACTTGCAACCAAATCTGAGTTCAGCACCCTAGTACTGCGGTACTCACATCTGCCAAGTCACAGCTTTCTCTGTTCGCGTTTGTTTGTGTGTGCACGTTTGATTGTGTGTTTATGTGTGTGGGTGAGTGTGCATGAGAAAAAGAGAGTGAGTGATATGAAGCAAATTTAGCTGGAGAGGGAAAGACAAAGTAGCGTGGAGAAAGCGAAAGAGGAAACATTGTAAAAAACTAATTAGTGAAAAGAAAGATGAGGATAGGCTGTGCTAGCATTTGTATGTGTGTGCGTCTGTGTGTGTGTGTGTGTGTGTGTGTGTGTGTGTGTGTGTGTGTGAGAGAGAGAGAGAGAGAGAGAGAGAGAGAGAGAGAGAGAGACATGAGCATAAAATGCAGGTGGTAGAACAAAGTTTTGGAGAGAGAGGAGACAGTGTATCAATGAGACAAAGAAAGAGAGGAGAGATAGAGAGGGAATAATCGAGGTGTGTGTGTGTGTGTGTGTGTGTGTGTGTGTGTGTGTGTGTGTGTGTGTCCTCTGCAGTAAAGGGATAACCTCCTCCTGCACTACCCTGAACGGGTTTCAGTCAACCAGGGCTTATCACACACACACACACACACACACACACACACACACACACACACACACACACACACTTTGGCGGAAAACATTGCTGCAGTATCAGGCCAAGTGTATGTTATGACACACATATACACACACACACACAGAAAAACACACACAATTGGTCTGATACTGTCTCTTTTGGTTGGGCATTTATACACCCACATATTTGAGTATGCAGCCGTAAAGAGAACTGTGCCTTTAGGATTAGTTGTGGTAATATCTCAACAAAGGCCTGGGAAATGGAAAGCTGTTCTGAGGGAAAGTGAACACATACATACCGTGTGTGTGTGTGTGTGTGTGTGTGTGTGTGAGAGAGCATGCTCGCGTCACGTGGGGTGGGGGCTTCTTCAGCTTTTATTCAGGGAGGCATTACTGACTGGACTGAGAGATATCTTGAAAAGCGTAAAAAATATTTTCAGTTCATTATGAAACTGTAGCAGAACAAAGGAGACTATGGCGAGGCGCCAATAAATAATTGGGAAACACTGCATTGCGATTGGGCCACCGACACACACAAGATTGTAAGTTAGGACCAAAAAGTCCTGTTTCACATGATGAACTCGTGTGAGCAGTGTCCTACTTTTTACAGTTGATATAGCCCGAAAAAAAACATTTAGTGGTGTTTTCCATGTGGTAAACGTTTGAAATTGATTTCACATATATGTATACAGTATAAATCAAGTGTTTTTCTTAATGGCAACTGACAATAGGCTAAAGAGTGTCAAACCAGCTCTGGACCTGCACTTATTTTTGCGAAAGTGCACTTTTCAAGGCCAAACATAAAAAATGTATTCGAAAATCTGTCTTTACTTTTAGACATTTGGAGCCAAAATGCACTGCAGACCCCAGTTAAAGTGTAAGCTGTCACTGACCACCATTTAAGACAAATTGAAATATGCTTTGGACACAGCTTTGCCTTGCTACGCTTAGGCTCTTTTGTTGCTGCTTGTAGTTAAAACAAAAATAATCCGGTTTTCTGTCTTTTTTTTTTTTTTGCATCATAAAATGTATCAACAGTAGCCAGCCTGAAAGAAAACGTGTTTGTGAAATTCTTCAGAAAATCAGTGACAGTTGAACGCTTTGAATGCAGTTTTTAGCCACACACGTCTGCGTAAACCTGCCTTTTCGTCATCAGAAAATAGTGTATGAACCAGGGAGCGGCGTACAAAAGCGTCAACAGGCAGCATTTTAAAACTGTGACAATCATGGCAGCAACAAAACTGGCACCATCTACAAATGACGATGTATTCTACTTGGAATGGACTAATGCTCACTGAACACATGAAAAAAAATGTCAGTTTAAGACAGTGCTGTAGTCCGGACTTTCTATTGTCTCTGACTGGTCTTCAATCCAGCACATGCTTTTTAAGTAACTTTCTCCTTCAAAACAAAACCTTTGATGAAGAACGGGTATTGGTTTGATTCTACATCCATCTAATTTAGAACGGGCATTGACATTGGTCGCCTGGCGTATGTCTGGCTGGATCATGTACCTCAATCATCAGGTATCAATCATTTTCATTTTGGCCACAGACATAATTTCAGCGAGCACTTTATACTATGGATTCTCCAGGATTCGGTATTAAGTTCAAGAATGCTTACTTAAAGTAAATATTATTGCCTAATTTGATCCTGCAGTGTAGTTACTCTGCAGTGGTTTTTGATCAGTAAAAGTAGTAATGCAAAATGATCATCTTAAAATAGAAGACATACTGTCTCTCACATCAAATACATTATGACCGGACTTGGTCTCGAGTAGTCCTGGACATGGACTTGGACTTGTATTAGACTCGGATTACAGCCCTGGTTTAAGATTACAAAGATTTCTTTGTCTCACTTTTTCTCACCTAGGGGTTCAGTTCCATCTCTTCCATATACAGTAGCTGAAAGAGGAGAGCACGGCACTACCACTGCCAGAGTTAGGAGTTCTACACCCCAATGGCTCTGCCCATACAATCCTCATGGAACTGTAAGACTCTTTGGACAAAAGCCTCCACCAATTGGCACATTATCTTGTGTCAAGGTAGTGAAGGCAAGCGGACATGACAAATGTATCCCTGGGGTATAAGTCTTTGATCACTGCACCAAAAGGCACCGAGTGAGAGAAAGGAGAAAGAGGAGGGAAAAAAAGGAAAAAAAATAAAAACCTGAGGTTAGCCTTTTTGAAATGCAAACCACCAAACAGACCGTAACTTCAATAAGGCTGCAGAATGTACGGCGTGATAAGAGAATGAACGGATAGAGGGGAGAAATAAACTTAAAAAGAGAGGGAATAACTTTTCCCTTTGGAGCATTTCCTTCATCACCGAGGAGGAAATGAAAGAAAGAGCGGTGTAAGTGTGGGGGGGTTAGCATCATTGAAATACAATTTAAAACAATTCAAAATCAATGCAGAAATGGACAAAGTAAAAAAAAATTGGGAGAGAGATGGATAGAGAAATAGCAAAAAATGTCGCCTTATTAAAATGCAAAACAAACATACAGTACGGTTAGTACCGAGAGGTTGATTCAATGAACAAATGATGAAACAGAAGGAGAAAGAGAGTCAAAGACAGAATGGGTCAGAGGCAGAGAGAGAAATATTACCATGTTCTCCCTGGCCAATAAGCCTTTCAACTCTGAAACCTAGAGTTAAGGGAGAAAAGGAAGCCAGGAGCTCAAATACCTCATTGAAATGCAAAACCGTTAAAACACAACCTTGCTAATGAAACAGAATTCAAGACCGGACTAATTATGTTCCGCTTATAGCTTGAGCAGTCATACTAATTGGTTGGCAAATACTTTTTATTTTATTTTTCAGATCATGATCCTCAATAACATCCCAGTTTTGATTCAACTTTGTGTTTCACATTCTGTGAGAGGGCGTTCTTTAGGTTTGTTCAATTAAAATGATCACAGTTGGTAATTATCGCACAGGAGTCGTCGTCTCACCAACTTATGTTTTCATTAAAACTGAGATTTAACACTCAGGTCTATGAATCTAATCCAATACACTTTTTTCAAATATCTCCTCACGGTCCGCTAGCTGTCCGTTCTTTGCGTGCTGAAAAAAAACAAATAAAATAAAAATAAAATACAAGTTCATACACGCTCTGTAAATAGGAAACAAATGGACAGAGCCACACAACACTATTCCAGCCAACACGTTCATGCATGTGCACAGGACAGGAGAAAGGCCATGGATGTCTAAAGAGAAAGGCAGTGGAAGCAAGGGGGCCGGTAAATCTGGCACATGCTAACATTCTGAAGAAGCATTGACGGGAGGGCTGTATTTATGAGGGTGTTCAAATATAATTCAATTCAATTTTATTTATAGTATCAAATCATAACAAAAGTTATCTCGAGACACTTTACAGATAGAGTAGGTCTAGACCACACTCTATAAATTCCAAAACCCCAACAATTACAGTAATTCCCTCAAGAGCAAGCATTAGCAGTGGCTATTGCGACAGTGGCAAGAAAAAACTCCCTTTTAATATAAACAATCTTTCTCCAGGAAAGCAGACTGCACCTGTTTGAAATGTGCCGCTATGGACGTTTCATGTCATCATAGTGCTTCAGGGTCAATGGTTAGTCAGCAGGTAGTCTATATCCTCGTCGTTCCACTTCCGGAATTGCTCCGTTGCCGACGGCTTAGCACCGCCCAAGACAATTGTGATTGGTTTAAAGAAATGCCAATAAACCAGAGCAACGGTACATTTTTTTGGTAGGCTACTTTCCCTCTGTAATACTTATTTCAGTTGTAAAAATAATTCCAAACCTGTTAATCCTATTTACTTTGAACAATTTGTTATTTATTTTGAACATTTTACACTCAAAACTATAAATACCAACCAAAAATATACAAAACTAAAACGCCTCCCTCTCCCCTCCCATACCCATCTCTACAACCTATTAAACCAAATAATTATTTATTTCTTACTCACTGTAACTTTTATTCTTGTATTTGTACAGTATATTATTGAATTTTAGCCTGTTTTATTTTCATGACCGTTTTTGAATTGCTTTTTAATGTTTTATGTAAAGCACTTTAAATTGCCTTGTCCCTTACAACCTCAGCCTGTCAGATTATGTCGCAGCAAATGGTATCTGCGTGATGTTTTGCGTCAGAGCGGAGCCCCGCACCGTTTGGCACCGTTTGATTTAACGCTGATCTGTCGTTGGTAGTGCCGACATAATTTGGTCGGTACCCAAAAAAGTAAAGGGTTTGGTATCCAACCTAGCAGGCGGTAGAGGCAACATCTGGGTAACACTGGTAGGTCAGGCCCAACAGGGACAAGAAAACGCTGAAAAGCTACGTGGCAAAACACCAGACGATCTGGCAAATGACTTGTGAAACAGGACTGTATTTTTTCACGTAGACATTTTCGTTGGCTTCTTTGCCTAAATCCGCCTTCTTCTTCACCCAAGGGACGTTGTTTTCTTCTGGGTTTTCTTCCACACCATGACTAAGTTTACAAGCACATATTTTTCAGGTTTTTGCCCTAATCCCGAAAAACTAGGCTGTTTACATGGCTAATGAAAATAAATATGACATTGATATTCCCATTTACATGCAGCCGTGCAATAAAGGATTTTGTAGGACCACTGTTCCACCCGTGGCGGACTTGTTGCACCATGCAAACACAACCTCCCTCTTTCATTCCTTCAACCCCCTTCTTGAAAAGGTCGGCGTTGCCATATTTGCACATATTCAAAAACCTGTTGATGTCCAAGTCTTTCATAATGTTTTTTTGGGGGGGGCATGCATCTCTACCTCAGCCTTCTAAACTGTTGGCTGGTTGGTTTGTGTACAGCAACCATAGCAACGCACAGAGCTGAATGTGAGCCGTAAACAGGCAAGAGTCATAAACCCTGATTGAGACGCATATTCCAAATGTGCTGTATACATGCTTAAAAAATGCTCATAAAACCCGAACAATACTGGCACCCACATGTCTTAGTCAGAAAATTCTAAATTCGGAAATAACGGCCTAATTCGGAATATACAAAGGAAATTGCTGTTAACATGACCCAACTGACAAACTGTCATTTGAACACATACAGCTCTGCTGGCTAATGTCTATTCATTCCAGGGTTGAAGTGTATGTGTGAAAGGCTTTAGTGATATGACAGAATTAAAAAAAACAAAAAAACACAAGAGAGCTAGGTCAGTTGTTGGTCGGCTTTGTGACATTTTAACAGAATGTTGCTGTCCGTTCATAAACTAAATCCCACTTAAGTATTTCTATAGTCCGTCACCCTCTGTTACTATTGAATGAGAATGTTACCTTTCGTATGAATGGATGAGCAGCGACGAGCAGTCTGATAGACATACAGATTGTTCCATTAATTATGGATACACTGAGCGATGAACACTACACGCTCTGTCACCTCCATGAATGCCAATGTTGGGAAGACAGAAGGTGTTAAAGTTTGTGTTAGATCTCATCAGGCAATCTGCACGTCAGTGAATAATTAATGGCAGATGTTAGAGTCTGTCCCAGTTGGGTTTCACCGTGGTTCGCCTGCCTTTCACAGAGTTTCAGGCGCAAGTGGAAATGGAAGTACTGTAAGTTCACACTTCCGTCTGTGTTTTTAGATATAAAAAACAACAGATGGCATATGAATCAAACATTTAGGGTTTTCTGGGATAATGAGGGTTAAGCGAGTGCATGACCACTTAAAGAACAAAAAACAATTAAGAAGAATGGAAGACGTTCAGAATCTCAGTAACTATTGGGAATTGTTCCAGCAAAATGCTCCTGCACCCTTTACAAAAATCTGTGTGTCTGCTGCGTTTTGATCTACATTCATATCATACATACATTTTGATGGAACAGAGAAGAATTTCTTTAATCTTCTGTGATGCAAAGTGTGCCAAGCTTGTCAAAATGCACTTTTCATTTGATTGCAAGTCAGTCAGTCTGCAAGTTAGTTTCTCAGAATTATGCTCTCAGCTCAAAGGAAGCAACGTAGAGGAGTCACAACTTAAACTTACAAAACAAGACGTGTTACAATTAAAGAATAATTAAACACCAATGCAAACTGGGATGTGAGAAAGAGAAGAGTTGGTTCTGAGATCCTCCTCCACAGCGGTTCGGCGAAGTGCTACAAATGCGGAAGTGCCTTAAACCTGCATTCTATCTGAATTCCAGCAGGGGGCGACACATGCGGTTGCAAAAGGAGGTCGGTTTCTGTAGAAGTCTATAAGAAAGTGACCCACTTCTCACTTTATTTATTACCTCACTAAACATGTTCATAATAGGTTTATGGTCTCAATCGCTAGTTTTAAGTCTTCTGCAATACAAAATGATGTTAATTTTTTGAATTATGGTCCCGTTGATTTTAAAATCGACGATAAAGCAGGGGGTGTTTTAGGGCGTGGCTATGATGTGATTGCCAGTGAACGTGTTTACGTAACGTGGCTCCTCCCTCACTCCTCACTCTCGTCTAAAATCGTCACATCCGCAACCAGGATGGCTGCGCCCGTAACGGCAAACTCGACGACTCATAGCAGAGCTCCACAAACCAACGGGTGACGTCACACATGCTCTGTCCATTAATATACAGTCTACGATATTACCTGCAAGACACTCGAGTTGACACAAAACGATCAGCTCACATTGACTTGTTGCCTGTGCCTCACTTTATTCTGTTTCATTTATTTGATTAGGACAATGCACATTAATGAACATTTCTGTAAATGTGCCAGTGTTAGCCAGTCGGCTAATACTTTAACTTTAAGGGCCTTATTTTAATGATCTGAAACGCAAGTATGAAACGCAAAACGCAAGTAGCTTTGTGGGAGGATCTCGGGTGCTGTTGCTATGATACCGGCGGGATAAATGACTCTTGCGCCCGATGCAAATCTAAATTGGGTTGGTCTGAAGTAGCTAGGTGTGGTTTGGGCGTAACGTAAAAATAACCAATCAGAGCGTCATCTCACATTCCCTTTAAGAGAGGCGCGCTTGTTCCATGGCGGATTGCTATTATGACGGCAGATTTGCCTGGCGCACGCCAGCAGGAGCTGTCCGGGATGTGGCAAAGTAATAAATGCCTGTCTTGACCGGGTGGCGATGTTGCTGCGGCCTCTCGGGCGCATCTCCTCAAGTCTGGAGAGGATTGCTGCAGCCATGGAGCGTCTCCAACATCACGTCTGAACATCACGTCTCCTTAAGTCCTCTAATATTTCCTCATTTATGTCATCAACACATCCATGATTCATGGAAATGTGTAAAACACAACAAGCCACAAAGAATGCTGCGACTTTTTGAGGACTGTACTGTAAAGTGCCTCCTGATCTATCCAAACACCTGAAGCGCACTTTCAGTATTCAGTATTTTGTCAGTAATATTTATCCTTGTAATTATGTATGGTTTGCAAAAATGGGAACTGCTGCGTCTGTGTAAATGAGGGAAGCAAAGTGTATGCGCGTTGTGTACACGCTACATTACGGCCAAGCATGCCCCCCTAAAATAGCATGTGAATAACTCACCACTGACTTTAGACCAGGTTTTTCCTGGTCTGTGGCGGAATTGTTTTCTGAAACTGCAAAATAGCATCAGGGAACGTTTGCGCCGGAACACGCCTCCTCTTTTCGCTGAACCGCCCCCGGGAGCGCAAATACATTCCCTAATTTACCGACGTGCGTCTGGGAAAGGAAAAGTCTGCTGTGCATTGGGTGCAAAATAGGAATGATACATGCGTCGGTGTACAAAGGCTATTGCGCTGAGTGCAAGATAGGGCCCTAAAGGTACAATTCAATTCAGTTTTATTTATAGTATCAAATCATATACGAGTTATCTCAAGACACTTTATAGAGTAGGTCTAGACCACATATCTATAATTTACAAAGACCCAACAATTCGAGTAATTCCCCCAAGAGCAAGCATTTAGTGCAACGGTGGCGAGGAAAAAACTTCCTTTTAGGGAGAAACCTCGGGTGATGAGGAAAACTTCTTTTTAGGGAGAAACCTCGGGCAGACCCAGGGGTGTGATGAACAGTGGCAATAATAGTCACAATAAAGATAATGGAACTATGAGTAGAAATAGTAGTTGTAGTAGTTCATGGTGCAGCAAATACCACCCCGCCTTCAGAATCTCTTTTCAACTCTTCTAGGAGAGAGGGTTGGCAAATTCCTGTTTAAAAGATGTATGTCACAGTAACCACACCTTCAAATTCCTCAACACAGAAACACACAATTTAAAGACACTGTAGGTGTTCTTTAAAGATGACCTTTTAGCTTCAGCTCCTTGATTTGCAGTTAACTTGACACATGCAGTTTTGAGGTCTGTCATTGAGTGGTTCTCCTCCATGGGAGTCATAGATGGATTTTCCATTTATCCATTTTTATGACACCGGCATTTGGCATTTGGCCAAACAATCATTTTATAACATAGTTGCTCATCTTTTGTTCAAATGATTCAAAAATGATGACCATCCAACCCATAAAAGTGCTAACAGTGTTTAACAGAACATTGTCTACGTTGAAAATAACAGAGCCTTTACTTTCAGGACCATTATTTATTTATTTTATTATTAAAGAGTAATTCATAGAATGTACAGTAAATGTAAATTGCAGAGATGGGAAGTAACATAATACAAATACTTAATTGCTGTACTCAAGTAGATTTTTCAGATATTTTTATTTTACTTTACTATTTATTTTTGTGCCGACTTTTAACTTTTACTCCTTACATTTTAACACGAATATCAGTACCTTCTGCTCAAAATTGGCTTGTTACTTTAGTTTCAAATAATTTCAGGGAATTACTATTTTTTTCGCGTCATCAATACAGAATTCAATTTAATTGGATAGGAATATACGTGTTGTTATAATGTGCTGCAAATTGTGCCAACCGAAACACCATGAACTGCTGGCAAGAATTTACCATTAAATTTAAAAAAAAAACACATAGAGGTAAATGCATATTTTTGTTGTTGTCAAAAGCTATTTGTTTGTTTAAGTAACTTTATTAAGTTTAGGTTAATGGTCATTTACATTTTGTTCTCCTGCTAGCAATGACGATGCCTTGGTTCTCAGCTTGCATTCTAGTAACATTTGTGTGGTCCAGGTAGCTTTGCATAAAAAAAATGTCATTCGCAAGGCTGCTTTTACTTTTATACTTTAAGTAAATTTCCAAGCCTGTACTTTGTTACTTTTAGAAGTAGTAAAGAAGTTAAATCTGTACTTCTCTAGTATTTTTAACACAAGTATCTGTACTTCTACTTGAGTACGGGAAGTGAGTACTTTTGCCATCTCTGTGTAAATGGCGATATCAGTTATGACACAGTCAGTCAGACAGCCAGTCAGTCAGTTAGTCAGACTAAAAGCTTGTTGCAGCATCTGTTGCATTATTAAAGTGCTTTTTGCAGCCTGTTACTATCACTGATACAGACAGCCCAGGGCTACATTTTAGAGCAGAGGGAGAAAGGGAAGGAAGGAGGGAGGGAAAAGAGGTACAAACCAAAAAAAAAGGTACAAAGCAAGGTAAGGTGAAAATTAGCTTGAGGTTGTATGTTAATGCTGAGAGGGATGACGCAGTGGGGAGAAGGAAATGAGGACTAGAAAAACATACCGAAAAGATGGGTGGTGGAGGAGGAAAAAGCAAGAATAGAAGGAGAGATTTGGGGAAGAAAGAGGGAGGAGGGAGGGAAGGGGGAGGGAGGGAAGAAGGGAGGGAGGGAGGAGGAAGAAACAATCATTTGTAACGGGGAGAGAAGGAGGAAATAAGAGGAAGGGAGGGGGATGTTGAAGGGAGGAAATGTAAAGAGAAGGGAAGATGAAGAATGAATACAGGGGAGAGATGAAGGGCAAGAGAAGAAGGGACAGAAGAGGAAATAAGGGTTATAGCCTCAGCATTTTTGTTCAGAGGTAGAGAAGTAAGAATACAGGGAGGGAAGTGAGGGAGAGAAGGATGTTGGTAATTGCTGCAGGTTCAGAACCGGAGAGGCAGAAGAAAGAGCTGCGTGAATGGAAAGAAAGAAAGCTGTAAGAAAGGAAGGCTGAAGGCGCTGTGACTGTGTGCTGTTCTTGTTTAACCTGGCCTGATAAATACTTCAATAACGTCTGTCGGAGCCCAGGGCTACACTGTACATCACAGGGAGAGGATAGAGATACAGCACACACACAGACACATACGTACACTTAGAAACACCTAAGCGATGCGTCCACAGGCTTGCAACTAATGATTATGTTCAGAATGGATTATTGCTTACATTATTTATTATGCTTATTTGGATTCCCCCCATCTTTTAGTGTTATATAGTTTTTTTTGTGTATGACGTAAAAAAAACACATTTTGGAAACGGAGCTTTCTCTCCCACAGACAACACTTTTTTTCAACTGCCTGAAACGCCTCGCCCGCATTTCTGTTTGAAACGCCTCAATTAATGAAGTCACTGATTGAGAATGCCTGCCCACTGGCTTGTTTGAATTTGGTTGACCAATCACAGCAGAGTGGGCCCACTGACCACTTAGAGCATACTGGGCCTTTCTCTTTCTGAGCTCAGACATTGTGTTTCAGGCAGAGGAGCTGCAGCAATGGACAGCATGAGAAACATAATGTGTTTTTGGAACATCAAAGCATGTAAACCTATTCTAGTAGACCCCAAGAGTACAAATGTTATGCCGAAAAGGAGCATAATAGGGGCTCTTTAAAGTTATTTGTCAAGCAAAAAGCCCAATATGCTCTGTTTCTTTGCCCCGATATATTGACTTAATTGATTATCACAATTGTTAGTTATTAATGAATTTATTTTGGTTGTTATCGATTAATCAACGAAGAATTTCAACACTCCTCGATAATTCAAGTCATGATTGAGGTTCACAGTTAACCAAGTTGACCATGGTCTCCATGCAGCAGCAGTTGAGAAAGCAGTTTCAGCACAAGGTCCTTTTTAGTAGCATGATCTTTATCAGCATATGGAGGAACCTGAGGCGTGTTGAACGAACAGTTACCTCTCTGTTTTGTCACACACACCTAAACCACGCCAGTAGTGGTTTGTATACAAACACATTACTTGATGCCTGATAAGATGGTTTTCCGCGCGATCTTGTGATATCACGATCCAAGGTACTGGAGTTTGGCCAGTTTTCAGCTAGGCAAACTGTTGATGAAGAGCGTGTAATATGAGCGAAAGCTGCAGAACAGCCATTAAATGGTCCTTGTGGTGCATCAGTGTGCAGGATTTGTGATTTTGACTGTGTGTAAAGATCTATGTAAAAATTGTTAATTTTGAATAAATTCCCACTAATCAATCAGGTGTTTAAACATAGAACACACATTATTTTAAAAAGCAATATTCAGTTAATTTATCGGTGTAACTGTATCAAAACAATAACAATATCCTGTACATATACACTACCTATTTTTTATTCTTCAAAGAGGTACTCTTTGCACTCTGTTATTCTTCATTCCCTCAGCTTTATCTCTTGTACACACACATGCGCGCACACACACACACACACACACACACACACACACACACACACACACACACACACACACACAGATCCTGCCCTCCATCCTATACCGAGTAACCCCAATATGTACTAACACACATTAGGAGTATTGGTCCCTGATGCATTGTACTGTAGATGGGTTTGGTAAATGGTTCAGTGACTGAGAGCTTCTTCACATAGAGCAGGATGTAATTAAAATTCCCCCGTGTGTTTGTGTGTGTCTATGTGTGTGTGTGTGTGTGTGTGTGTGTGTGTGTGTGTGCACTCCTCATGCTGAAACAGTAATTAAACTGCATCAGAAATAGAGCTTCTTATATGAATTGATTTTTATGCTCTCTCAAGCTGACTCCTACTCTTTCTTTTCTCTCTCCCAAACCCCCCCCCCACACACACACACACACACACACACACACACACACACACACACACTCCATTATTCCCCCAGATCTGTCTTTATCTCTCTTCACATCTCTCTTCCTCCCTCGTTACAATCCTGCTGACTGTATGAAAGTTGAGAAGTGGTCTTATTTTAACTTGATTTTAACCATGCGGATGCTGGTAAACTTGAACTGTCATATGCTCCCGTACTTCTACTAGGTCTTTACACTTTGTTTTCTTAAACACTTAAAGCACTTCTGGGCCGCACTGCATATTTGTGGCACCAAATGGCTCTGGAGGACTACCTGTTTGAAAACTGACACTTTCTGCAAGATCGTTTAACATTTGCTCAGCACTAAATGAACAAATCTGGAATTTGCTATTAACCGATGCATAAACGCACGTTGTCGATTTACAGAAATAACTACTTTGCAAACCACATTTATGTTTGATATTTGTAAAACAACGTGACCAGCCACACGGCTTTAGTGTCATCTGAAAATGACATGGGGGAATGGATATGTCATTTCCTACTGATTGTTTAGAAAAAAAACGACCCTGCCTAACCAGAAATTCTCTCACATGAACACAATGTGTGTGTAATTGAGGCAAAATGAAATGGCCATTCAGTCTGATTATCAGGCTACAAAAACACAGCACTAATGTAAAAACTGACACTGGTTACTTCCAAAATGTGAAGAGGCAATTACAAGATGTGCAGCTTTTAGTAGCCTATAAAATATTCACAGGCAAAATTAGATCCATGAAGGATGCATAATAGTGTGTGTTCAAATAATATGTGATGGAAAAAATAAAATCCCATAGAGCTCACGTCGCTCCTTAAGTTTGGCTTGAATGTTCATTTGTTTTTGTCATTTCCAGGTTGCCGAATGAGCTGTGAGCGTTAATGGATCCAGCAGTGGAGACATTCCATTTCTAAAATTACACTTAACACCGATGCTGTTATTGTTGATCCCCATATGTTTTTGGAAACCGCTTTAACTCAGCCTTGTTTCTGGATTTCTGCTGAGTGTGCCTTTGTGAGCTGTAAGCCATAATGCAGTCAGCAGTGCAAAATGTCCTTTTTATAAATGTGTCACCTGTCTGATAAGCTGCCATTGCTCTCAATGTGCTGTAGTCATGTTTTTTTAATTTGTTTATTGGAAACCTGATATGCTGAGTTGACAAGCTGCTGTTAATGTCCAAGATCACTTCTGTCCTTTATTTTAGCTAATTGTTTACTTTATTTTGTTCATTTTATAAGCATTTAAAATGACAGGGGCATAACATTAATCTTTAATAATAGATTTATCTTATCTCAGGTCCTGCACATATTTCTTTGCATGTGCCAACATTTAAAAACAAATATATTTTTATGGATCTCTCTCTTTCTCTCTCTTTATGCATGATCTAATCATTAGATAGTCAACAGATAGCAGTTAATAATGCACATGTGCAGGTATAATTAGATGATTATGGTATAGACCTTTAAAGGAAAGGGACATACTGATATCATTCATCTTTATTAGCAGTATTTTCTTCAGGCTAATGACCTGCTCATTTTCCTGCAAAATAAGAGCAATTTGTATTTCCACAAATACCTTTTTCATGTATGTTTGATGTTATGCTGAGAACAGAATGCACAAATTGTGTGTGTTTTGATGATCATGTCAACACCTAAATGCACTGCACTTTTACAAGAGTGCTAGCCCAAAAATAAATATGGGGCCTTGATTGTCTTCCACTGTGACACACTACAGTGGTTAAAACGAGCACTTGTTGTGCCTGACCCTCGTTTTGGTCAGGTCAGACGATTATCAGACTGATTACATGAAGTGTTTTCTTTTCATCATTATTTCTTTGGCCATTTAGTGTCTTTCTTTCTTTTTTTTATAACAGTCAACAGAAAAGAGAGGACAGGAAATTAAAAGGGGGATTGCACCAATTCCACACATCAAAATATGTGTACATGTTTCTGGGAGTACTACTACCATAGAAATAAAATGCATAGAAAGGCCATTGAACGGTTTGCCTTGGTAGTTGGATCAGTATGAAACAAAATGGCGATTGTTGTTAGTTGTCATGGTGACAACACATGTCACTGGGGCTGTAAAGTGTGTCGCAGTAACTCGACTTGGGAGTAGTGATGTTACGCTCGTTGCCGAGGCTTCGAAGCGTGTGTCGAGAAATCCCCAAAGTCTTCCGTGAAGCCTGTATCGAGGCTTGTAGACAAATGACGTCATTGATGACATCCGAAACCTCGCTGCCCGTCGGTACCACGTGACTGGTTTAGGAAGTGGTTTGCATCTACACGGTTTTATTACATATCCATAATCTACATGAGCACATTCACTGCCCTCTACCCAGTTAAACCACTGCCCCTTTACAGTTTTAGAATGACCTACTAATATTGCCCCACCTGCTGTTATATTACGACCAAAAGGATCGATTCACACACGTTCGACAGCAGCATTCCTCTCAAGGAAATCTGTGTATTATACAGGTATGTTGATTATTTTTCCACCAGAAAATACACACTATATTGATATGAATGGATTACGTAGAAATTAAGGGTGTGACGAGATCTCGTTTTACGAGATCTCGCGAGATTAAAACGTGACGAGACTTCTCGTTGAGGTGAAAAGTTGTCTCGTGAGGCGATGTGATGTCAGCGTGATGGAGCGTGAAATTACTATTGAAGATCCCCCTGCCACTTTTAAATAATTTGTGTGCAAACATTTTGGTTTTCCTGCGGAAATAATAAACGGCGAAAGAGTGACAGACAAGACGAACACAATATTTAAATATTGTAAGAAAAAAATGCCGTATACCGCGGCTAACACGAGCACTATGCAAAAACCCTTACAGCACCACCACAGCTCTCTACCAACTACAGCACCCGTGACGAAAACATTAAAAGGCCAAACAACTCTAAAAGCCTTTGCATCTCTGCCACCGGTAAGTGCAAGAACCACGGCAATAACGAGGGACATAGGCGTTTTCATTGCAGCTGATATGAGGCCATTTTCTGTGGTGGAAAATGTCGGATTTCGGCAACTCCTAAATATCCTTTGCTGTCTCCACTTGCCAAAGCATACCTTTCCATCCCTGCTACCTCAGTTCCAAGTGAATGTGTTTTTTCTACTGCAGGAGACATAGTTACTGCCCAAAGGTCTCAACTGCTGCCAGAAATAGTCGACATGCTTATATTCTTGAAAAATAACATGACCATATCTTAGGCTGTTCTGTGTAGTTTATCTTATAGAAAAAAATTGTTTCTGTTTGCACTTGTAGTTTTGAGAGAGCAGTACTTTGGTTATTGATACACTTACTGTTTGCATTTAAACATTTTCTGTTGTTTACACATTTATTTTATTTATACTGTTTATTTTTTTATGTTCGATTTGTGGAAAGGAGTTAGATTTCACAGGGCAGAAGCCAGTTGGTAGATTTTATACAAAACATTTTGCAGTGTTTGCATGTCCTTTACTGCATATGATTCATTAAAATAGTAAAAAAAAAGTTAAATAACATTCATCATTAATAGTTGATTTCAAAAGGCACCTAAATTGTTTTGCATTTTGTGATTTTTCAGTTGAATAAAAAAACTATTTTCCATTCATATATTTCATCATTGAGGATTTCTTTAAAAAAAAATTTAAAATCTCGTCTCGTCTCGTTCTCGTGAACCCAATCTCGTGATGTGTCTCGTCTCGTGGAGTAAGCGTCTCGTCACACCCCTAGTAGAAATTGATTTTTTCTTCATCGTTCTTTCGTTGTCTTTACTGCCGCAAAACTCAGTCTAAAGCCGTCTCTGATCCAGTGTATCACAGATCACATAGATCATATGCAATATATCGTCCTGTTTTACACTCTTTAACCTCTCGCCGTCACTACTTGGGAGACTTTCTCCGGAGCAGCGGGGACCAGCGGCAGCGGGTTAGCCGACGCAGCCCGCTGTTCGGCTCATTTTCTGTAACCAATGCAGCGTGAATGTGCGGTGGAACCAGCCATCCAGCCAGCAAGCCAGCCAGCCAGCCAGTAGACAACTTGCTAGTTGGCTAACTTGCTAACTTGGACTCATTTAGCGGCTGGCTGTCTGCCTCGTAACGTTACTACTCCACTGGTAGTTTGTCCGTTATTATAAAACCTCACCTCCGCCACTTGCCGCAAGTTGGTTTATACGTTGCCGTAGCAATGGTATAGGGGCCAAGCAGTAAGGCACGAGGAGTCACAGGTAAGTTTATAAAAAGGAGGGTTTTTTTCCCCCCTAAAGATAGCCAAAGTCACCGCAAAAATTAAGATAAGTTCTGGGCCCAAAAAAAGAGGTCAACTAAACACAAGGCACCAAAAGCACTTAACAGAACAAGCTCAACATACGTATGTATAACTGACCTAACAAACATGAGACAAAGGGGATATACCTTCTGGCTGATCAGACCAGGTTTGACACAAAAGGGGAAACTAACAATAAAACATTACTAATTAAACTACAAATGACAATCAAAACAAAACACTTGTTCCAAAAAATGTATACTTAGCTAATTATTAACCAAAACAAAAATACGCAATATAATGTATATAGAGCAAAACATAATCTAAAGAAAGAATGAAGCTCCCCCATGGCACGGCGAGTAGTGGTAGTGTCCAATTAGGCCCTTCCCTATAAAACAGCTCTTCACCAGGTTCCACCATTTTGCCCAGCAGACTGCCTGAAAACATCTCTGTGTGTGGAACCTTCAAACTGTTAAGCCGCAAAAGGTTACCACTTTTTTTTAAGATGGCCGTGTGGCTGTGGCCATCACAGGTACACATCAAAACGGCTGCCACTCTGACCATACTGCTACGTTGATTTGAATGGGTATGGGCTTTCTATCCATTTCTTTTCTATGACTACTACATACACACACAGTCACACATATCCCCAACGGAATTGTTGGCGGTCAAGTTGCATTGTGGGCAACGTGTGCAACAAGTTTTGAGCCAACAAGAAGAATGCTAGGAATATGAAAGATGATCTGTCTGCCTCTGCTGCATATATTTTGATAGTTTTGCTTCAAGCTGTCCATCACGGGTCCAACAATGTTTGAGTGCAATGCTAAAATAGTGAAGTATGTTTTATTTATGTAGAACATTTTGTAGAACTGTACTTTGTGTAATGACTTGATTATATTCGTAAAACACCATGCACAATGGCTTTGTTTGTGAATTAGTTAAGTCTCCCTCATATCAAGAAAACCTCAGATGCCAGTGTTTCAAGTAGCTTCACATTACTCTGTTGAATGTAGACAAACTCTGTTGGTCTGTAATTCTGTGATTCCACGGTCAGGGGCGCAGCACAAAATTCTGGGCCCTGTTGAAAGGCATTTTCTATGGGGCCCCTCCCCGCATCCACAGCTATTCATTCTAGCATCTTTTTAGGCCTTCCTCACACGAGGGCCCTACTCAGTCCCCCTTTTCCCCCTGCCCACGGTGGAAAATAGCCTCAGTTGCTGATTCGTATTTACATTTCTTCAGAGTTTGATTGATGGCGGCTGTCTCTGCTTCATCAGGTATACAAAACAAAGTGTGGAGAGCGGGCGGGAGGGTTAGGCCACAGCACTCTGTCAATCACTCGAATAATGGGGAGACAGCGGAGCGCTGGCGATGGCGCTCGCTGCCTCAGGGTTGACTTCAGAGGGTGATGGTTCAAGGCTGACTTCAGTACCCCTCCAAGAATATGTTTTTGGCCGAAAAAACAACATACAGTAATGCTGCAGTATATTGCAGTAATGACCATTCACTCTTGGTCACGTATTTTCACCCCCTAAGGAATGTCAAGGGCAATAATTAATGTAATTTAAATTGACTAACTTGACAACTTACTTTGATCAATTTTACACTTTCCCTAGGCCAGAGGTCACTACATTTCCACTGAATAATTTTTTGTATGACTCACAAATGAGCCCTGCTCAAGCTGCTGCACACAACTCACTTCAGCAGTGTTACTGTGAATACAAATGAGAATGTTGGTTAGCGGTTTGTCTCCGCATTCATACGGCCCACAACACTGTCTGATGAACCAGTCTCCTGCAAGTTTCTCTCCCTACATTTCTCACGGCTTCATCGTAGCACACTTTCCACAAATTCATTTTCTCCACTAGAGCTACTTTAATTCAGTTACTCAATTTCAATTTCAGTCCATGCACATTCTTGTTTGACCGTTTCCCTTCATGTTAGATACAGTGCATACAGGTCAGACTCTGTTCTTTTGTATCTTCAATTGCTCTTTATGTTAATTGGTTGCTGGTTCGTTTGGTGCATGTCTTTATTGTTCTGGGCTGTGTTTGTAAAATGCCCCTTGGGGTTTGTTGTCTAGGTGGCACACATTAGCAATTTTCTTTGTCATTTTTTCCCCATTAAAATAGGGAGGGTCAAACAAACACAGGATTGTTGCCCAGGAAACCAGTGTTTGTGTCCCGTGTGAAACCAAAAGTCAACGGTGTTACGGACATAGTTAAGTTAGTTAACGCTTGTGACAAGGCACACAATAACACATACAAACTAACCGATCAAGACAGTGACTCCTGTTTTCTGCGAGGTAAAATTGCTGTTTTTGTTAAAATGGAGAAGAGAGCATAAATAATGGCTTCAGTTCCCCGTCAAAAAGGGCTGCCTGACAGCAAGGTAAAGTGGTAAAAATTTGTTTAATATTGGCAAATTATCCCTTTAAAGGAACACGCCGACTTATTGGGACTTTAGCTTATTCACCGTAACCCCCAGAGTAAGACAAGTCGATACATACCCTTCTCATCTCCGTGCGTGCTGTAACGCTGTCTGACGGCTCCATCGGTAGCTTAACCCTTGTGTGGTCCTTCGGGTCCTTGTGACCCAAAGGACAAAACAAGGGTTAATACAGCACCTTAGTGCTTGTTTGTACAACATTTTGGCCAGCTTAAACTGTGTTTAAATGTGCTCTAGGAACAAACTTTCTTACTTACTTTACAAGAGACAGGGTTTAGAGAGCAATTCTCAACAAAATAAACGGAAGTACATAACCCTTGTGTTGTCCTTTGGGTCCCGGTGACCCGAAGGACAACACAAGGGTTAACCCAGCACAGATCCTGCAGGTGAATGGTTCCAGTAATCCTACTGCTCCGAATTGTGATAAAAAGTAAATACAAAAAAAAAGTAAAAAATAACGCCAACATGTTCCTATTTACATGTTGTGATTTGTAGAGTCACAGCGTGTACACAAAACAACGTAACATGAGACACAGCCATCTTCTAACCGTAAACAAGCCGGGAACTAATAGGGTATGTATCGACTTATCTAACTCTGGGGGTTACGGTGAATAAGTTAAATTCCCAATAAGTCGGCGTGCTCCTTTAATTTGCCAATATTAAACCAACTCTGGGTCATGTCATGGACGTTAGTCTAGCGTTTTTTCCCCAGACGCGAAGTGATATTTATTGTCCAAAGAAATTCGAATCATAGCCATTGTATACGGTTATTATATCACGGCTATGAACAAATCAGATTGATTGAGTTGAGCTACCACTTTATTAAGTCATATGTACAGTCAGATACGTCATTTTGGGAGTCGTTGGCAATGAACCTAATGAGTTTTCAAGGCATGATGACTTGTTGTTTGCACATGGTTTTGGTTGACGTGACTTTAAGAGGGTTACTGTAACCATGGATGCTGTATGTACCGTAAGCAATAATAGACATCGAAGTGTGCTAATGTAGAACAATGATGAGCCAGTTGGTAGCGAGTCTGTTATTTTTTTTATATCAGGACCCGTCAGAATCTTTTATCATGTTCACCTTGGCCACCTAGCACACGCAAAAAGAGATGTGATTAAATCAAGTTGTTACGTTTCTGGGGATTATTAAAGGACCCAATCGCAGAGAGCAGGCAGGTAGGCAGGAGAAGGTTTGAGGAAGGGGATTTATTAACAAAAACACAGCAGCACTAAGGCTGGTAAAAACCCAGGGAGAAGGCTGAAACAAACTGACAGGATAGAAACTAACTCAATAGACAGAACCTGGACACACACTAGCAGGGCGAGGAACACAAACTCACGCAGGCAGGACAACGGACACAAAACGATTTGACGATTTGAGGAGACAAAGTTAAAACGGGCTAAATAAACTAGGTAACGAGCAAACACAGGACAGGTGACACCAGTGCTGGGGAACAGGTGGAGCACATTAGAAATAACACAGGCAGGAAAACACAGGAAGCAGACCTAGACATGACAAGACAGAAAACGGACTAGCACAATAAAACAGGAAACAGAACATAATACAAAACAAGACCGAAAATCACTCAATGACAAGGAGACAAAACCCACACTGCAGAAACAATCCATAGGGACATACATTAAACAGAAGTATACAAATAGGGAAACAGAACCTAATACAAAGAACAGGAAAACAGGAAACCTAACTCAATACACAGGGAAATACAAAATCAATATACAGAACAGTAAACTGCAACATATATATACAAACAGGCAACAGAAATGTCTACGGAAGAAGATTAGGGCCACTGGTGAAAAATGTATTTGAGTTCTGACTTAATTGTCATGCCATTTCCTTATTTAAAGTCAGAATTCTGACTTTAGTACAAAAGTGTGTGTTTTTTTTTTCAGTCAACGCTTGTTTGTAGCTTCATGGGTCTTTAGAGACAGTTTCAACTTTTACCCCAACAAACCTCTTATTCATAACACAGGGGAGGCCAACTTCAGGAACAAATAATGTGATGAATGAGTAAATAAACAGGATGACTTCAAAACTCTTCTATCCACAGATCAACACCTGTTAGACAGTCCCGTGTGCGTCTACAGGAGAAAACGAGTGCTTGTGGACTGACTGGCTGCTGGATAACAGCCTAAATGGGGAGCAGGCTCGGCAGTACGCCTGAATTCTGACTTTAATCTCAGAATTCTGACTTTAATCTCAGAATTCTGACTTTAATCTCAGAATTCAGAAAGTCAGAATTCTGACTTTATTCTCCAAATTCTGACTTTATTTGCTGAATTCTGACTTTATTCGCAGAATTCTGAGATTAAAGTCAGAATTCTGAGAATAAAGTCAGAATTCTGAACTCAAATAAATTTTTCACCAGTGGCCCTAATCCTCTACCGTAGATGTCCAAAACCACAAAAACGTATTCTTTTAGTTTTGAGTTAGCAACTATTATAAAGTATTTACTTAAGGAAGTATTGTTGCTAGGACTACCTGTTGTGGTGTTCCGTTATACTATTTTAACAGACACCTGCCAGCCAATCAGAACTATTTTCTTGAAGTTTGTATTACTGCAGTGTTTTACTGCAGTTATACTCCCACTGTGCCTTGTGTGCTTTGTTTAACTGTTCTGTCTTAAACTCCTTTCTTGGAAATGTAGGCATGAAAGACTGGGACAAAGAGAGTAATGCAGTGTGTAATGTAGCTGTAACCATACGTTGACCCATAATATATTTCTCATTTCTTACTGTGTCATACGTAACCTGGTAAATCTAAAACCTAAGAGGAAAATATGTAGGTATGTCTACAGTAGCTTTCTTTAAGCTTACAGTGAGCAGTGCAGTAACTACAAGGTAGACAAAGTTTGTTCTCCTTTGACATTTATTAAAAACTTTTTAACGTGGATAAAATGGTGGTTTTGATGTGTGCTACATATACTGTACTTTTATTTTGATGAAAACAAATGGAGAAAATTGCTTTTCACGGTCAAAGGAATTGTTTTTACTTTGTTTGTGTCCCCGGGGCCCAAAGTGAATTAGGCAGAGGAGCTTTCGGCTCTGTCTCAGGCAAACTCATTGGAAAAGGATTCTGAAAAAGAAAAAGCTAAACCTTCTGTCATTCCCTCCAGCTTTTTCAACTTTTCAATCATTTTATGTCAGTTTTTATAATAGTGACATATTGCTCAATCATTCATTATTTAACTAATTTGAGGCACACAGTGTGTTGCTTTTTACTTTTTGCTCTCTTGGCCACAAGTTACACTCTTCAGTAAATTGTGAAATAATCCAAAACGTTTCAAAATTGAGAGGCTGGTTGGATGAACAATGAATTGTCTAAAGGCTCAATCACATATGTTAAGATAACTATATAGATATCATAAACTGCGATGCAGTACATCTCATGGATTGCTAGTACACTGACTATGGTATACTGCGGATACAGACAGTTAAAGCTATAGTGGTAGTTTTTGCGCACCCCCCCCCTCGCAGTTTCTAGTAGCCAAGGAGGACACAGAGGATTAAAAATATATGATGGACTCATCAGAAGAGGTAATTATCTTCGCTCAAGTTTCTGCGCGGAAAGTCACCAGACGACACAATCTTCTGAACACAGCCATACTGAGACATACAGAGAGAGTTGTGTGGAGCTTTGTAACCATTCATTTGGCGATGGTTTGAATGTAACGGACGTTCGTTAATCAAAAAGTTACGCACTAAAGCTTAAGTGCTCTCAGTGATCACAAACTCAGCAAGCAAGCTACAACTGCAATGATCAACTCAATCCTCTGCCCTCATCTTCCTTCGAGCTTCCTCGTCCACCATAAAGTGGCTTATTTTGTATTTTTCCGGGAAATATGATGACAAATAAGCTTCTAGACACTATGACATACAATTGCTGACAAGTCATACTTTGCTTTGGTTTTAATCTTCAGTGCAATGACATGCGAGTTTGGTCTGTTCACTGTTGAATAGCGTCTAAAAGACAGTCCCGGCTGTGAGTTTCTGCTGGCTGCAGTTTGCTTCAACAGGCTCCAGGCTCGGTCTCCATCACTGACAGTGACTGAGTGTCTGGACTCGGCTTTGGCCTCTGATGGAGCACACTGCTTGTGTGTGTGTGTGTGTGTGTGTGTGTGTGTGTGTGTGTGTGTGTGTGTGTGTGTGTGTGTGTGTGTGTGTGTGTGTGTGTGTGTGTGTGTGTGTGTGTGTGTGTGTGTGTGTGTGTGTGTGTGTGTGTGTGTGTGTGTGTGTGTGTGTGTGTGTGTGTGTGTGTGTGTGTGTGTGTGTGTGTGTGTGTGTGTGTGTGTGTGTGTGTGGCGAAGGCAGGATAAGTTGAGATGTGTGAGCAAATGGAGAGGAAACAAGGATGGAGAGAGTGAGAGAAAACAACTTATTGGTTTTGTTGAAAGCTCTGATAACTTGTGCGTGCGTGCGTGCGTATAGAACTAAAGGACCACATAAAAACAATACAGAAAAAAGAAAATGTTTGACATGATTCACTGCTGTCATTGATGGTTCCCTGTTGTTCTAGTCTCCCACTATGAAACTTCTAAATATTAGTGTGTAATGGGCACTTTTCTGTCATCATTACTGACCATGAAATATCTTAATCACTGATGTTTGTCAGTCACATAATCAGTTTTTTTAAAAAGTGTAATATACACAGCTGTCAGACTTATGTTACTACATAGTCAATAAATATGTATTACAGCATGCATTAAGCAGCTTTTAAATAATACATTCAGTTGACTCAGTGATATGCTGCTTTGTATACAATGATGGGAAGCTGCTCCCTGCACAGGAGCTAAGAAAATCTGTAGAGATTTGTAAGACATGTTAGTCTACAGTAGTGAGCCAGACAGACCCATATTTTCCCTACAAGTTATCAGATCAAACAAGAGTCAAAACACCAGTGGATATTGGAGAACTGCTTCAAAAGAGGACACAGAAGGTATGCCTATTTTCCCCTTTTGAGGAGAATAAAGTTGTATTAAAATGTATACCCATGTTGCTCTATTTTTTGAAAGACCGATAGATGCATTGGTAAGTAGGTGTTTGCTAAAAGGTAAGTCATAACTTGGTAAGCTAACTGCTTGTTTTTGTGTTCCCCCACCCCCTAGTGACCAGACAAATTTTTGCTTAAAGGGGTGATAATGATAATGATTATATTGGGTCTGTCACACTGTTCCTTAAGGTCTCCTAATGGGGTATGTAACATTGGTTGGGCTGAAAATGGCCTGGTTGATATTTTATTGGCCCTTATGCATCCCTGTGTTTTGGCCCTATTTGTAACAAGAGCTTTTCTTCCAAATATGGTATGCTCATGAGTATTTAGATGAGCTGCGCACTGATTGGTTGAGCAAATTTCCATACGCATACATTAGAGACGCGCGCTGATTGGTTGAGCAAATCACCATACACACACAGAGTTGGCGCTGATTGGTTGAGAGAATCCCCAATACACACACATTAGAGACGCGACAGATTGTCATATTCCAGACACTGCAATGTTTTGTTACCAAATTCACTTCTGAGACTTTTTATACGAGAAATCAACTATATAAAGCTCAAATATGGGCCGTTTTACGAAAATTGATGGCACAGTCTGACGAGAAAGCGGCAGCCTGCTGGGCTACATACCCAGGGCAAAGTCACCCTTTGTGGATACTGCACTACCGGGGCTCTGCGGCCGGCTGCCGGCATAACCTATAATATATTTACAGTTTGAATTTTGTCACGCCACTTATATAACATCTACCCCAATGTCTTATAAAGCTAACCGTTGTGTCCAATTTGATTTTAAGGCATTTTTATGAACGCCAGGTGTGTTGTTAGGACGAGCAGCTAGCTATATGTCCCATTCAATACAACGGTAAACGATTGCAGCTAGCTAGCTACACTTTCGGCATAACTATAGTATATTTACAGTTTGAATTTCATCATGGCATGTATATAACAGGTTCCCCAAGGTCTTACAAAGCTTAGCTAACACTTGCAAATGCATTCACTCAATTGAATGCATTTTTGTGAATGTCAGAGGTCTCGTTAGAAGGAGGCTAGCTAGCTCTCATTGATGGACTCCAGCTCACCGCGGGCAAGAGGCGTTTATTTCCCCGATTGTTTGTTTAAATAACTCAACACACATATCCATTATAAGATTAACTGGAACCTGGTTAGCTAAGAGATTGCGGGCGTAACAAGCTCGCTGAGCGCGCTCTCAGTCACTCACCGGCCGGCCGGTAGCAGGAAGAGGGGAGGGAGAACAGCGAGCTGCAGGCCCTGGAGCTCTGTCAGGGCAGCGGCGTGTGGTAGTCCAGTCACTCAGTAAAGGGTGAGTTTGCGCGGGTATTGAGCACCGGACCGCCGGCCGAGCTCAATCGAGCTCACAGCAGGCCGGGGTCTGTGACGGAGGACAGGCAGGGCGGCGATGTAGCAACCCAGGCCGCTGAACTCCGACACACAGTCGGACAAAATTTGCCATCCATTTTCGTAAAACGGCCCATATTTGAGCTTTACATAGTTGATTTCTCGCATAAAAAAAGTCTCAGAAGTGAATTTTGTAATGGAATAGCAGAGATCTGCGTGACCTAGATTCAGAAGACTACCTGATATCAGGTCAGTTGTGTAGCCTATGTAAATGTTGGGGCGTGACTGTTCTCTTAATACACCCATGGGCGTGACAAAGGTACAGGTTTTGAGATGCTTACGTAAGCAACTAGCTTTGGGAGGAATTAGCCTGTAGGAATTATGACTCGTTTGTCCGGAGCAAAGGAGGAAGTAGTGGGATGTTGTCATATAGCCACAAAGTTGGCAGGTTTGGGTGGATGGATGGGTCAACAAAATGATCGACCCTAACAAGAAAGACCCTTATTTTTACCCAAACATATTTTTTTTCTTTAACCAATTTTTTATTTATGTCTTTTGCAATGCAACATATTCCATGAACGGATCAGTGCGATATTGTACGGAAACTAATGAATAGCAATTAGTATAAAATCCTACGAAATTACGGTGGTCGTTGCTGTTTAGTTTAGCTGACAAAAGGTGAACGTCCTGCAGTGACAACAGTTAATTTTAGGCACCAAAACAACTAGTTAAGGTTGTGGTTAGGTTTAAAACTTATGTATTACTCCCGGGACATGAACACCCATTTCCTGGGTGAAAGTTTTGTGTTTTCCCCTTAAATTCTTCAAGACACCAACTCCGCTCACCTGCTTGAAAGCCCTGTGTTTTAGAACCCATCCATTCACCCGACTTCCTCTCTAAGAGAGTCTTCTCTTATACAGCAGCTTTCTATGTTGTGCATAGAGTAATTAATTCATGGAACACATACAAATTACAGGGCATTACTTGTCATAGGTACAGTATATGTACGAATGGTTCAAGAGAACAGCCTGAGCAATGATTTTGGAAGGCACTGAAAAATGGTCTTGTCTGGCTGAAAGGGATAGTATTTCCAAAAAACAGAGGATATAAAACACTTGTTGCGCTAACCACCTATCGATAGAAAAATGCATTGGTTTATTTTGAAATTGACAACTTCCTGAATTTAAGGTCCTGGCTCATTGTTATGGCAGGCCCTTTCTCACATATTTCTGAGTAATGACTCCTTGTGTACAAAGAGTTGAAGTGGTTGTATGAGTCAATGTAAAATGTCCTCGTTGGCAATTGTAGTTTTATTTTTCCTTCCTATGGTAAAAAAATAAATATCTAAAAAATAGATGTAATATGGAACAGTAACCGGGGCAAATAGGTTAATGACTTAGGCAAGACTACTGTTCAATTTGTTTTCTTATAATAGTTGTTTTCTTAAAGAATCTTTTCCCCTGCCCACGTTTCATTCAGAAAATAGTCCATGATGGAGGCAGAACTAAGTTCATGGAGATTTGTGTGCAAAGCTCTTTTAGGATGCCCCTTCCTTTTCACTGTACAAATTAGACTTCTTCTCAGCTATTCATATTACTTGTTTCAATGTGCATACCTGTTTCCACTATCTGACTGAAAGCACATGCATATTCCTATCGACAATCCTAAAGTACCTGCAATAATGACATTGGCTAATGGAGTGGAAAGCTTTATGTGCTTTAAAAGCTTCTCTCCGGGTTAATGAGGTGTGTACATACACTATGTATGTGTGTGTGTGTGTGTGTGTGTGTGTGTGTGTGTGTGTGTGTGTGATAAGCAGTTAAACTCCATCCTCAGGGTATTACAGGAATACATTAAGATAAGAACGGCCCATTGTTTTTAGCAGTATGCATTATGTTGTACATGTGTATTGCTGCTGCTTTAAGCTAGAGCAGGGAGGCCAGTGAGGGGAAAGTAGAGGAGGAGGAAAGCAGTGAAGGAAAAAAAGGATGCGGACACCAAGGCTAGCCTTACAGAACAACATCAAACCATGTCATGGTTGAAGTGGCCATCAGCTCATGTCTGTGTATGCTGTCAAAATGACTTTGATGTCGCTGATCCCTGTACCTGCAAGCTGTGTGGTGAGATGGGCGGATATTCTACGGATCAGCGTGACGTGAAGTTTTAAGGGGTTCACAATGCCGGTATAATTGCGATCAATGATTTTGCTGTCGGACACTGTTTTTTATTTGGCATTTACAAAGCACAATCTCATTCCCAGCGTGTGAAAAAAACTACGCTTGGTCAGTCTCGATTAGCG
Organism: Perca flavescens; assembly: GCF_004354835.1. NCBI lineage: Eukaryota > Metazoa > Chordata > Actinopteri > Perciformes > Percidae > Perca > Perca flavescens. Next base: position 11,247,648 of record NC_041334.1, read on the forward strand.
TCTAACTCTGACCCAGAGGGCTTTCAACTAATTCCAATGTAATCCCGATATTTGATGCTCTGGCTACTAGAGAGGCACCGATAGACCGGCCGGTGACCGGAATTGGCCGGTTTTCACGTGCTCGGCCATGACCGGCAACCGGCAGGTCAGTCTGACATATGCCGATTTCATGCCGGTCAATGCAACAAATAACTGACAACATAAGTTATACCAGTTACAGTTCATAAGGACACACGGACGCAACAGCACATTCTCTTTTTCCTTTCTCTCAATTTCTCCGCCATGTGTACCCGCTCGCGGTGTGAAGCGCGTGTCCACGCTGTTCTCGCAAATGTAGGGAACATGATGAATTAACCTGCAACAAGTCAGCTGTTTGGGTAAATTCTTCAGCGCATGTGCAGAATGTAACAAGTTTGCAATATCACTGAGAATTCTCACATCCTGAGAATTAACTGTAATAATTAAAGTGCAAAAATGGCTGGTGTATTTACTGCACCCCTGCTCTGCTGGACTAAGGTTTACTATTGGAGTTCAGCAGCTTGACGGAAGTTGGAATAAATGATAACTTTAGTCTGTTTGTTTTACATTTTGGCACACGGAATCTTCTGCCTGATGGCAGAAGTTCATATTCAGGGAAGAGAGGGTGTAGTGAGTCTGCGGTGATTTTTTCAGCTTGTTTTCTGACTGCTTGCTCATACAGACTCTGTATGGGCTTGTTCTCTTTCCTCCCTATTATCCTCATAGCTGCCTTGTGTGTGCTGACCAGCCTGCTTTTTAGCTGCACTATTAAGTTGCCAAACCATGCTGTAATTCCATATCTAATAATGCTCTCCAGAATCGCCCGGTAGAACATGAGCATGAGCTGGCTGCTTACTCCATACAGTCTCAGTCGCCTTAAAAAATATAATCTCTACTGCAATTTATTACACAGATGGTCAATGTGTGTTTTCCAGCAGATAAGATTGTCTATGTGGACACCTACTGTAAGTATTTATAAGACACAACCTGGATAATCTTCTGATTTTTTTATGACAACCGGCTCATGGTCAATCACTTGCCTTGGGTCAAGCATCATCTCCTGTGTTTTTGTGACATTTAAGATAAAATGATTGGTGTCACACCACTTAATAAATGTGTCTATCTCATCATGGTACACAGACGGATTTATGTCCTTCTGAAGAAGGCTCAAAATTGCAGTATCATCTGCAAATTTTATAATATAGTTATTTGGGTGTACTGTCCTACAGTCATTGGTATACAATGTAAAAAGTATGGGTGATACCACAGAACCTTGTGGGACCTCCATATTGCTATGTTTAACCTCTGACAGCGTGCCGTTAACTTTCACCTGTTGTGTCCTATTAGTCAAAAAAGAATAAAACCATTTAATCAGGGCAGGGTTAACATGCATATTATTCAATTTCTTTAAAAGCAGATAGGGTTGCACAGTATTAAATGCTGAACTACCATTAACAAATAATATTCTACAATAGGCTTTTGTATCTTCAAGGTGTTTAGAAGTAAGATGCAAAATGCAGAGGATGGCATCTTCAGTACTGCGTTCATGTTTATAGGCAAATTGCCACGTGTCCAACACCGGCTCAACCTCTGCCTTAAGCTGGGACACTACAATTTTCTCAAGGCATTTCATTACAATAGGGGTCAAAGCTATGGGATGAAAGTCATTATTCACTGAGGCGGAGGGCTTTTTAGGGACTGGTGTTACTGGTGTTGGAACCCCAATTGCGTCATGTTTCAATGTGCAAGGTAAAACCACTTGATTAGGGTTAGGAGAAGTTTGTGGGTGGGTTTACAAAAATGCACAAAATGTACGTTTAGGTGACACCATCCCAACCAACCTCCTTATGTGGGTTTTCGGCCTTTCATACTACTCGCTACCGTTGTCGCTCTTCATAGGCCTAAAACATCATCTTACAGCATAGCTGCCGAGTTGCTGCTCTTCACGGTGCGTTCCAGACAGATGCTAAAGGGTGCATTGTCTGTCGGTATGTGAGCCACTGACCAAGCGTCAGTATTTGATTGGGCAGGAGTGAGAACAGGTTGGCATTTCAGACATTTAGGTCGGCTGTTGTGCAGTTTGAGCAGTTCCACGGTCTGTTTTCCTTTAATGGCTGCTGTCAAAATATCCATTATAAGCCGTGGTGACCTTGTTTCAATATTGTTGAAGTAGTATTTGACATGTCTGGGCTGAAACTGTAGTCTTGACTGAGACTGCTGTAATATAAAACATAATGGCTGCAGTACAGACAGAAAATATTGTCTGCATCTTCCAGCCATATTTCCTCTACTTTCTGTTCATAGTAGAATTGCGCAAAGTAATGCTTCTTTTTTTTCAACATTATTGAGGATGCAGTTGTCAGGTTTGAATACACTTTTTCAATTGGAATTGTCACTGGACAAACCCAACCGTGTGAGCACCCATGTGGCCAGTCGATCGATCCATATAGAGAGCATAAGGTTCTGGCCATGCACAAAGGGCAATTAAAACACATACTTTGAATTAACACATCTGATCAAATATAATAACTGCATTTTCTCAATACAACATGTTCACTCACACCAGGGCATTAGAAGCTATCAAAAGTCTCAGAATAGGTGAATGTACATGTGTTGAGTTAACTCTGTCTAAAGCCTTTTTTTCTGAGAATCACATGTTAAACCTCAGTATAACATGTGAGCCATATGGCTATTGCTGGACAGTTTTTCAGTCTGTTAATTTAATTGAATTTCAGCCAAGGTCAACCCTCTCAGACATGCCATGAATTCCCACATCCTCGTCCCTCTTCTGATTGGCTCCATTTTTCTTTTTCTTTTGTTCTGGTCATATAGATTCATATGTCATTTGACAATTATGTCAAAAAACAAAATCACAATATCTAGGCATGGATATCTGCAGGGTTCAATTTGCCGGGGGTGATGCATAAGATTTCCTCCCTTCCTCTGCTCAATTATTTTTATCCCCGGTGGGGACAAAATGTATCCTCCCATCAAAGTGATCAATGCTACTTCACCAAAAGTCTTGACCATAATCTAAGTAAAGCGCTGTAACGTGAACAGTCTATAATGCCATAGAATGATAATAAAATGATAAAATCTGGGCAGCAGTTGCTGGTTGTATTTAGCCGCTACAGAGCTCCAGAATGTCGGCTACCAGCGGCAGTTGTTTAGCCGCCAATAGGTGACTGCGAGCCGGGTACAGGCACCGCCAGATGCTCTTTTCAGGGGCCGTGGTAGTGGAGTTTAGCCAGAAAAAGTGAGCGTCATGCAGCGATGAAAGTTAAGTTTAGGCACCAAAACGACTCGTTAAGTTTAGGAAAAAGATCAGATTTGGATTAAAACACTCCAGATAGGGCTGCACAATTAATTGCAATTTTATCGAAATCTCAATATGAACAAGTGCAATATCCAAATCACCGGGGGGGAGCGCAATATTTGTTAAAGGCAAAACATGTGTCAAACCATTCTAAAATAAAGTATTGTGGTGCTGCAGAGACGTCCAGGCCTACAAATTGTATCCTACAGACTAAAGAAAAAATCTTTGTTTGTTACAGATCCTCGCAAGAAATTACACTTTAATCATTTCTTTTTTTAATATATTTTTCAATGAAAATGAGAATAATGATACAAAAATGATCATTCCCTCCAATATTGTGAATCATATCGCAGTCGCAATATCAGTCAAAATAATCGCAATTAGATATTTTCCTAATATTGTGCAGCCCTAACTCCAGAGGAACGAATGAGTGTTTCCTGGGTGAAAGTCTTTTGTTTTCACCGAAAAGTGAACTCCGCACTCTGGCTTAAATGCAGTGTGTTTTATGGTGACACCGCGTTGTGCTATTTCATTTTGAGAGTATTTTCCATTTGGATATTGAAGTTCATAAATAAGTGTTCCGGCATGCCTGGCCCAGTGGCACTATATCCACGGTATTGGAAGGGGGATTTAATTCTTGTTTTGTTTTGTTGTGAATGATCAAAAACATACCCCACTCTGCTTTTTTCACAAATCGCACCCTGGATATCTGTGATGGTTGCATGTACAGTATGTTTTACAGTATGTGTGCAACACATGTGTGAACAACAAGTAATGTCATTTTAGGATGATGCTGTGCCTGTGTACCTCTCACTAATCGGTGTATTCTAATGTCTCTGTGTTGTACAATTGCTCGCAATTGTGTGATTTAGTGTCTGTATTCATGGCAACTGTGTGTGCGTATGCGTGTTTATCTGTTTTAAGTAGCTCCGGTCCATTAGTGAAAGCTGCTGTAAACAGCTGTGTGTGTGTGTGGGTCTCAGGTGGAGTGAGCAGCGGTTGCCAGGCACTTTATCAAACCCCAGGGAAGCCAGGTTCTTTGATTGGAGTTTAATATGTGCGTCACTTTTTCTGTTTATTTAACCTCAGGAAATATGTAACCCTAACCTTTGCACCAACATACCGCTAATCTAAATGTAATGTTATAGATTATTAACCTGTACTTTAGACCTAACACAACTTTAGGTCCTTAATCCTTACCCTAATATACTATATATACTGTGTGTGTGTGTGTGTGTGTATGTATGTATATATATATATATATATACTGTCATAAAATGAGTGATTGTCCATAGTTAACCTGCGATTCATCGCAAAGTAATCACACATTTTATATCTGTTTTAAATTTACTTTAAAAGGTATATTTTTCAAGTTCTTAATAATCAAGTGGTATTTGAGACTCACATTGACAGTACATGCAAATATCTTTAGTCTTGTGGAGAGAACCATCTAGAAGAGCTTTGAAACTCAACTTGCCATGCAAAAGACCCTTTGGAGCTTTGTTTGTTTCTTTCGGTCTTGAGCGTCTTTTCAGTGATCATTGATTTAGTTAACCTTGTGTGGCTCTTAAAAGAGCCTTTTGATTTGTGCTTTTGGTGACTCAGGTAGTCACACACATACTGTATTTCCAGTCATTTAGAGCGGTTGATGATAATATTTACCTATAGCCAATAAAGCTAATTTATGGTTTCATCCAACACAAACAACAGTTTACATTTACATTACACTGCATTTTGAAAGGATGTCAATTGATACAAGATAATCTATACGTAATGAGACTTTTTGTTGTTGTGTTTGAGTGGATGGCTGGCAAGTGGACTGATGATGGCTTGCTGCTGCCATTTTCAGTCATCATGTTGTATGAGTTGTATTTTACTCAAATTAAATGAAACTTGAGAAGAGTGAGCGGCGTTGGGAGTTTTGCTGTTACACACTCTAAATTGATTGGATGTTGCTACTTACCTTCCTCTATTGTCTGTTTCTCATCCTGATCTACATCACAATTTCCTGTTGTTACTGTTACTCTTGGATGTTTGTGGTGCATTGTTGCAAACAAGAGAATTTGCATAATTTCCAATACATCCCTTGACTGACAGCATGGACATGAAATGCTTTTGTCCTAAAATAAAGCTCCCTTTTAGCATGTCGTCAGGTGCATACTGACTCAGAAAGATACTGTTAACACCTAAAGGTGCTGTGGAAAGACGGGGGTGGTGAGAGAAAGAGGCGAGGGAGCAATGGAGGAATCATTAAACTGTACTGTTCAGGAAATGATTGTGAATGTCTAATTCTTTAATTTCTATCTTTACCTTGCTTTGTTCTGTATGTAAAGATCATTAAATGGAAACAACTTAGCTTCTAAAAACATCCACTTTAAAACAGTTCATAGAATGAACCTGTCTGCCCATACAATCCACATATTTATCAGAGCCTGGCCTCCCCTAGTCTTGCTTTGCCAGACCATCCACACGCTGTGTGAGTGGAGGAGGGTCTGGCTAGTCCACACAGCATTCCGGGATGGGAGAAAAACGTGCTCTGGTTTATTGGCATTTCTTTAAACCAATCACAATTGTCATGGGTGGCGCTAAACTCCGCATAGAGCCGCTGCTAAATAGTCATGCGAGAGATAACTCGGATTGGTCAGATAGTCTAGCTAGCTGTCTGGATTTACCCTGCAGAGATCAGAGAAGCAGTTACCCATAGTCCTCATAAATCCACCGGATTGTAAAATTCCAACACAAAGGAAGCGGAAGGTGACGGAAATCCGTGTAAAATACATGCATCTGGCGGAATTTCCTGCGGCACCGGAGCAATCTCGGAAATGGACCGTCAAGGATATATAATAGGCCTCCCCTGACAAACGCTCCCAGAGGTCCTTTGTACATGCGGCAGCGCCCAATAGTGGCCGTAGTAATTATGTCTGGAGCAAAGCAGGAGGTAAGGTAGTCTCGCATTGCCAGACCTTCCTCCACAGCGCTGCGGAGATGGGTCTAGCTAGTCCACACAGCATTCTGAGATAGGAGAGAAATGTGCTCTGGTTTCACAATCGTCTTGGGCGGCGCTATGTGCCGGATGGCGCAACGCTGCCGCTGCAAAAAAAGTCTCTGGAAGGAACTTGTTTTGGTGGAACTGTGTACGTTCAAAAGTTGTTTTAGTCGTGCAACATAAAACTCCGATTGGACAGATAGTCTAGCTAGCTGTCTGGATTTACCCTGCAGAGATCTGAGGAGCAGTTTACCATAGTCCTCATGAATCCACCAGAGTTTAGAATGCCAACACATAGAAAGAGGAAGGCGACGGACATCCGGCCGAAATGAAAGACTTTCGGCAGTTTTTTTTTTTTGTTACCAATTTGTATGAATTTTTAACTGTATTATTATGTCTTGTGTAAAGCACTTTGAGTCGCATTGCTGCCAAACTGTGCTAAACAAATAAAATTGCCTTGCCTTAAAACACAGTACCTTCACCCGGGAAAGCAGGGTTCGGGAAGTGAAGTAATGTCTGATTTTAACCTAAACCACTATCTTTTTCTAAACTTTACTAAATAGTTTTAGTACCTAAACATAACCAAACTGCAACCATTTCACAACGTTAAAAACGTGTTTAAAATCGCGCCCTTTACGTTCAAAAACGCTACTGACGTTCTCTGGTTTGGATATGAGGCTGTATTTCCGCCACCGCTAGGTGCGCTATTTTATGAAACGCTCCCGTGGGTCGTCTTAGAGGGTAGTAATAAACCACCCATTTCGTCGTATGGTTTGAAGGACTTTTCGCTTTGTCAAAGCTTTCTATTGTTAGCGTGATTCCTAAATGTGACTTCCAAAAGTGAATTGTAATAAAAAGCAACAAGAAACAGGCAGGTGATTCGAGGAATTGGCATAGGAACTTGTATTCCAGTCCACCTTCATCCCAAAGACAGCCTGATATGGTAAGAAATGTAAAAGCTGGTCTGCCTTCAAAAAGGGGCCGTTGAACGTCCATGGCCCCCGTTCAAATGAGTTCATGCACGCTCAGCTACATGGGATGCTATTGGATGTTTGAGTAGACTGATGAGAAAATGAGAATTTCAGTAACCAAAGCAAACTGCCACCATCAACGCCTGGAATTAAATAACCACAAATTGTAAGTAGAGATCATCCTGTTTTGAACGGCAGCTCATTAGAAAAAAGATTGAATGGTGTGTTTTCATTTCATGTGTTTGTGTGACAAAGAAAAGAAAAGTGAAAATCTTTGAACTGAGGACTCAGAAGATATGTTTGTGTAAGCCAAGCTTTATTTGGTTATTTCTGAGGTTTATTTTGTAACTTCCTCTGGGAATTGGGTCACATGAATGAGCCCCCTGGGGAGAAGAAGACAAGTCTGCATCCTGCTGTACTACAGTATCATTCTACTGTTGTTGTTGTTGTTGTTGCAGTTGTAATATTAGTATTAATAGTGTTAATAACCTGGTAAGATGAGAAAAGTTACATCGCCACAAGAGGGCACCGCCTTCACACCATATGTGACTAGAGACGCGGAAGGGAAGCTGGAGACACCGTTGAGGAGAGAGGTGGAGAGGTGGTGGAGTCAAAGGACGGAACAGATAAAGAAGCGAAAGAAGAAGTGTGAGGGCAGGAAAAGAGGGTTGAGGGCAGAAGAGAGAGACGGACAAAGAAGCAACAGAAGGTGGGATTGTGGAAGCAGTGGAGACGTAAAGATAAGGGATACGGGATAGAACGATGGAGGGAGGAGGATAAGGGCAGTGGATGATGAAGGAATGAGAAAGGGAGGTTAGAGAGGAATGACAGGGAGAGAGGGAAAGGAAAGAGTGGAGGAAATGAGATGTATACAAAAGAATGAAAGAGATTTGTCCTACTTTCTGTGAATCATTTCCTGTATATTCAATATTCCTATATTGAATATACAGGATGTATATACATATTCCTATTTATTCTAAGTGATGTGAATGTATTCTACCTATTCATCATGCTGTCCAGCCAGTGCAGGAGTGTGGCAACATTAATTTAGGAACTAAAAGGTGCTGCCATCTCTCCTGCTCTGCCTGTCTGTGCTTCTCGTCCTCTGCCTGTGTGATTGTCGGTTTCATTATTGTATACTTAGCCTAATCTTCTGTTGCTTGTGACTGTCCCAGGCAATGTTGTTTTTGCGCATGTCTACACAAGAGCGTAACTTTGGATTCAACATTTGGGGGTGGGGTGAGGCTTGTAGAGATCTCCAACTATCTAGGGAGGTCCCGGGACATGTATGCATGTATTTAAAAAAAAAAAAAACACCAAAAACATTGAAGAAATTGTCAAAAAGAAACAAATGTCAGTAAAAAGTGCCAACAACTTTTAATGAAAACAAAAAAAGGCAACAAACATCTAAAGAGGTGACAAAAACTGTGCGTGCATTTAACCAGTCCAGGTACAGCAGTTGTAAATACCCTCCAGGGTAATTTCGCCACATTTTACATTTATTTATGTACTATTAGTGGGTATTGTCCCTGATAATTAAACCTGAAATAAATTGCAGGGAGGTATGATTACAGAACAAACAACCACAGTGAGCTGCTTAGAGGAGGAGGTCATGCATTATGAGTATCGCAGCCCCGACACAAAGCAAACGCTCTCTCACTCCAATGCTCGGTTTCAATCATTATTCAGTGCGGGCTTTGAAAAGAAAAATACTAGAGTGGAATGGTAGTTAAGTGCATAACCACTGGGCTGTGCTGTCCTATTGGTGAGAAAATAACTCCTAGCATTCTAGCCCTATACTGTAATCCAAGCATCCCTGCCATGCAGCAGCTCATGTTCAACTTTTGCAAAGACACAAAAAGAGACAAAAGCACAATTTGTCACAATATTGAAGTATTTGTGAAGACACACCTGCGAGTCCACATAGACATGCGTGTGTCAATTCACAGCACTTTTTTTAAATGGAGAAAAAAAGTAGCACTATTCTACCAGCAAAGTGTGTTTTGGGGATTGATTATGACTTCAAACAGATGCATGATTACCTGCTAAAGTGATTAAAATGTATTCTGACTTATTTCTGTTCGCAAATCAATGTGAAACATTGCATGCGCTTCTCTCACGGCAATAGCCTACTTAGAAAATGAGAAAAATGCACCCAGATTTAAATCCGAATTTGGAATCAGAATTTACTTTATTGTCACTGAGTACGTTTACATGCACACTAATATTCCTCTATTATTCCAAATATGACAATATTCTGGATTTGATTCAGGTCATGTAAACAGCATATTCCGGTTGGAAATTCTAAATAAGTCCTTTTCCGAATATAGCATTTTTCTGATTTAGACATGTAGGATACGGTATTATTCGGGTTTTAGAAGCACTCTTTGGACCTGTATACACCGCATTCGGAATATGCGTCTCAATCAGGATTTTCACCACAGGCTTATGGTCAGCTCTGTGCGTTGCTATGGTTGCTGTACACAAACCAACCAGCCAACAGTTTGCAAGGCTGCAGACCTGATAAGGAGAAACGGCTACTTTTAAATATTATCAAAGACTTGGATATCACCAGGTTATCAGAAATGCGCACACATGGCTACGCCATTTTAAAGATTATTCGAACCCTGGACCTCTGCGTTGAAGCATAAACCTCCAAGTATATGTGCGCCTGCTCTACCCACTGAACCAACCCGGCCACTACGCTGACCTTTTCAAGAAGCTGGTTGAAGGAATGAAAGAGGGAGGCTGTGTTCACATGGTCCAACAAGTCCGCCGCCGCTGGTGAACTGGTAAACATTTTTTTTTTTGCACGGCTACATGTAAACGGGAGTATTAGCGGAATATTCACTTTCATTAGCCATGCAAACAGCTTGGAATATCGTCTTTTTCGGAATAAGTGCACAAACCGGAATATTATGTGCGTGTAAATTAAAAGTGCTGCTCTAGTGTGCAAACATAAAAACACACGTTAAATTAAGAACATAAAGCAGAGAATGTGAAGAAGGTAAAAGGATGGAGTATGTGGTAAAATAATTTGACTCCAAACCACATATTATTCATATCCTAATTCAAACATCAATTTCTCATTATCGTAGCAGTGTTTTGCAGGTGGCTGGTGGCAATTTGCTTCCCCGGCTTTAGGCTTCCGCTAAACTCAAAGTGATAAACGACATCGCCCTGGAGAGTGTCATATTCTCCTTTTGTGTAATAAAGGTGAGTATTTCTCTCCATTTTTCCATATCCACATTGAGCGGAGACATCCATTTATAGGACAACAGTAGAACGCAGGATGTCAGGCCTCAGGTTAGTCTGCTGCAGGCTCACTAATGACAGTTCAGAGGCATTTGTGAAATTGGGCATGCACGGACACACAATGTAAAGACATACAAAGATGTCTGTTGTTAAAATTATATTATATTAGAGGGTACTCCACTGACAGTCTGTCAAACCAGCTGTGTACTGTATGTCCCATGTGGCTCTGATAATGTCATCAGGGTTATTTGCTTGGAGACTTGGAGGTTTTTAGAAAGCCTGCATTTCAAACCGGGGTTGTGGAATTGGAAAGACGAGGGCGAGGGAGAGACTAATGAAAGATGCTTTCAGGTTGCACTGTGGAAATGTAGGATCTGAGGTTTGGAGATCTTGACTAATACATGGGCCTAAAAGTCAAGATATCTTGGCCTCTGCTGCATCGATTCTTAAAATCTCTTTTTTTTTGTGTCTTGCAAGTTCCTTAACTTTTCTGTAGTATAACTATAATTACATCGCTGGAGTGCCCCTTTTAAAAATGAAGTGGTTTGGCACCAAAAAACAAAAAATAGACTGAAGTATTTTTACATGAACACATTGCTACACGCTTTTTAAGACCTTCACCTAACTCAAGAGCAAACATGATTTTATTTGAAAGAGAGAAGAAGCATACATATGCAGTATAGATACATAGGCTACATGTAAACGTACGGACACAAAACTTCGACTCACTTCAACATACTTCAGTTTCTGGATTTCACCTCCCTAAATTGGATGATATTCCAGAAATTGCTGGACCAGCAGGGGAATTCTGGATTGAGTCCCACATGGCCCAAAGTAATCACCACACGGCAGGAGGCCGGTGTCGAAGCCAAGCCAAGCACCAGCTCTGTAGTTTGGCATAATCATCGCAGCACAGACTGACAAGTAGAGACTAGAGTGGTGAGGGCAAACCGAGAAGTGTTTGAGCAAGTTTTTGTGTGTGTCTGTGTGTGTGTGTGTGGGCGTGTGTGTGTGTGTGCGCGCATGCATAAAGGAGTGTGCAAAGGGGGATGTGAGACGAGCCAAAACCCGGTGTGTGATCGCTGTCGCCACGGGACAGCGAGATGAGCACACGGCTTATTAAGGGGATCGCCACAGGAGGGCGAGTCGATCTTGGAGCCAGCTGGAGTTTCCTCAAAGCAGTGAGAAGCAGAGAGAGAGAGATAGAGAATGTAAAAAGGAGAGTGGCACGGAAACTGAAAGATCCAAAGAGCGGTAGAGACGGAGACATGCAGACAATAATCATAGAGAAGGGGACAGGGAGACTAAGGAACAGCTGGATAGAAATACGCAACTGTCATCAACTAGTCAAACCATAAACTAGCAAGAGACTCTTGTCCAAGACCTCCATAATGGGTTTCACACTACATGATATCAGCCTGAAAATGGCCTAATTCTATACGCATAGGGTGTTGGGGATAAAGTTTAGCGCCAGAAACACAAATTGTTGTTTCATTCTGTGTAATGGACCTTTTTCACAGCAGACATTTTGACTTGTCATAGAAGAAAAGCACAGCTGCACAAAACCCATAGACAGTATATATAGAATGGACCAACAGATCCCGTTGCTCTGGACAGAGACCAGTGAAGGACATTAGAAGCACTTTTCCGGTGAGCGCAGCCTCCAACTGAGCTTGAAGACGTAGATGTGATGTGAGCAACTGAAAGTTGGAAGTCTTCTGGTAGCTGTGCCAAGAGAAATCTCAATCATTCCCAATCTTACAGAGACAGAGAGTGTAGGTATTTGTAAAGAGATAACATAGGCACAGGCTAATTATTGCTAACTAAAATGCTAGTTAACATTAGTAATTAAACTTAAACAGCTAATGTAAGTCGAAACTGCCTGCGAGCTTCTCCTGTACTATACGGTAATTCCTCTACTATGCGACAGTAAGTCGCGTGCTTATGACACAATCGTTAGCCTATTTTTACAAAAACATCTGCTACGGAGTCATAACATGAGATACAAGGTAATGGAGCCTTTTATACATTTTCGTTGTTTTTTTTTTTAGAAATAAACATTGGAAATAAACAATGGACAATGGAATGGCAGTCACTGGGATGCTAACGGGGTCAGTGCTTGTTAGCATCAAAATGGCGCCTAGGAGCTACGCTTGCCAGATGCTCGCTTACCCCCTTGACAATACCAGGGCCTCTCCTAAGTGGAATGCAGCCATCGTTAATGGTTTTGTGCTTTTCCTACTATGACATGTCAACATGTCTGCCGTGAAAAAGGTCTATGCTTGATAACACTTAAGACACTAGGTCCTCTATCTATATCCTCTATCCTCTCAGATTATTCTCAGCATCGTTTTTAGCGGGAGATTCATATTTTAAATTGGTAATCTGTTCAATTTAAAACAATATATTTAATATAGTTGTTTGAAGTTTAGTCAAAATTGAAATAAACATTAACAGCATCATTATGAAGACGACTAAGGCTGGCAAGGCCCAACATCTGGATATTCCATTTTCTCTTGCTGTGAGACTAATGAACTCCAGATTAATTGCCATCAGGATGATTAATGCTGTATACAAAAGTAGGCATGCTCCTGTATACGCACGCACAAAACAATAGTTTGCATCTGGCTTTGACACCGGTTAACAGCTCTCAGCAAACATTTAGATCTGACTTTTTACAGGTGTTTTTTTTATTGGGTTCCATTGAGTGTTTATTCAATGTGAAGGTCATAACTGCATGTAACAATAATATTTAATAATAGTTATTTTACACATATTTCTAGACATTTTAAATCGTTCACTTTGAACTATATATAGCCCGTCTAGACGTCTTTTCACTAGTAAAACACCACACTATGGTTACTGAGATAATTTGTAATTTCATTATAAAAGAGCAACTCTGCAGCGCATCTTGTCTAGAGGAAAACCATAGCTGCACTGATCTGTATGGGTTGAAAGGGTTAAGACTGACCTGACTTGGCTGTGGTCAGGTGTAGTCAATATATCAACGACGTTTCATTTCTGGGATTGTTCAGGTGCCGCCGGAAATCCGCCGGATGTCCGTCACCTTCCGCTTTCTTTGTGGTGGCATTCTAAACTCTGGTGGATTTCTGAGGACTATGGTTAACTGCTCCTCAGATCTCTGCAGGGTAAATCCAGACAGCTAGCTAGACTATCTGTCCAATCTGAGTTTTCTGTTACCGTCGATCCGTGGATCCGTCCGACACTTAGCACCGCCCAAGATGATTGTGATTGGTTTAAAGAAATGCTAATAAACCAGAGCTCATTTTTCTCCCATCCCGGGATGTTGCGTGGACTAGCCAGACCCTCCTCCGCAGCACTGTGGAGGAAGGTCTGGCAATGCGAGACTAGGTCAGCCGTGAGCATAGACTGTAAAAAATAATGGATGTAGCATCAGGGACGTCACCCATTGGTTTGTGAACTGCTATTTTGAAGCCAGGAGTTGAGTTTGAAACCATATTTTGACAAAAGGGTGGAACTGGGGAGGATGACACATCAAAGCCAGTGTTGTGTATGGTTCAATGGCGATTTACAACCCATCCAGCAGAGTTTTGCCGGTGGGTAAACACAGACCTCCGGGTACTGGCGCCATTCAACTGCATGTACGTCAGTACACAGAGCTGGTTGAGAATCAACAGACTTTTCTTGAGTTACCAGCTAACGCTAGTGCTAGCTAGCTAGCCTTGGTCGGCAAGGCGCTGCTGAATGCTAAACAAGATATTTTTGGGCTACCAAATGTGCCGATTAACTTTGATGAAGTGAAAACACAGTGAAACACGGACAACATCCAAAAACAAGCTTACGGCTATTCTAATGTACACAGTGCCATGGTTAGCATTGCTAAGCCTTTGTCCTGATTAACCTGTAGCCACGCCCCTAAATCATCCCCTGCTTAATCGTCTATTTTAAAATAAATGGGACCATAATTTACAAAATGAACATGCTGTATTGAAGAAAGACTTGAGACTACCGATTGAGACCATGAACTCATTGTGGAAATTTTTATTGAAGTAGTAAATCAAGACAGAAGGAATATCATTTCCCCATGGACTTCTATAGAAACACTTCTTTTTGGAGCCAGTGGAGTCTCCCCCTGCTGGAAATTAGATAGAATGCAGGTTTTTAAGGCTATTCCGCAATGGCTTCACTTTTCAGGCCTGGAAGTTGCCACTCGGGGGTGACCTGTTGTACATTTGACCACACAGAGCTAGGATGTAGTGCAACACCCCCATGACCAACATTGAATGGCATCCTATTGTTGGATGATTACTCCTCAGTATTCCGTGAATAATGGTTACTTGAATGCTTTTGTGTCTGATAGCCTGCTGTTAAGCCTCAGAGGTAGAATGCACGACAAAAAAACTAGACAGCAATGTTCAAACAAGTCAGCCTATCTTTCGTTGACACACACCCACTGAAAACACACAAGCACACTCATCAGCCTCCCTGCATATGCAATTATGCACTGCTGACAACGTGTCTTAAAAAAAACACCAATACACGTTTTTATGCACACGCACAAACACACACACAAACACACACACACACACACACTCTCTCAAAGTCCTTGGGTCATTTTGTTAATTAATTAGCCTGTACAACAACCCAGCATGCAGTTAATTAGAAAGCCTGTCACCACCTGCAAGTCTCGCAGATATCACTGTTTCTTCAGGTCACATTCAACCACTATCACTGCCTACACAGGCACGCACGCACACACACACACACACACACACACACACACACACGCGCACACGCTCTCACAAACACACACACGGGTGGTCTTTTCCATGGCTCCTAAGTGAATAATGCAGGTGCATTGTGTCCGTTTGTCCATTTTGCAGCTAAGCAGTAATTCCCAAACCTAGTCTGGGGGGAAAAAAAATGGTTTTGTTAGTTGATTATACATTTTACATTTCTAGACATGAACTGTTGCTGTCATCCTTGGTAAGACCAATTCAAGCACAACATTTGGTTAGTAAAAGCCTTGAGTCAGTGCAGTCTCTTGCTGTCCTGGTTTCAGCAAGTGTTTCCAAACTTGCAGCCAATCGAAAGGCTCGATGGCTTTTTCTTTGACGAGACTTTCTCCTTTGCTAACTCGACATGGTCTAGCAAGATGCATAGTCTTATAAAAACAGGACCCCAAAACCTGGAACAGATCAGGTGGAAGAGCAATCAAGAAGTTTGGGGAAATTGGTTGCTTTAAACTTTTAACTGAAACAATTTTACTTAAATCGTGGCAAAGTGATATGAAGCTACTTTTACTTTATTTTGCTGCTATTTCATTTCCTCTACCCTGTTTGTTGAGGCACCTGCTCCACAAACACACACACACACACACACACACACACACACACACACACACACACACACACACACACACACACACACACACACATTCTGCTGTTATAGTTTTGCAAATGACAGCAGCAAATTTGTACCTCCTCCACTCCTCGATCCTCTGGCTTGTGAACTGGAAATCATTCTCAATCAATTCAAAGTTAATATAGAAGTTGTCATGAACACTTCTGCTCCTCTAACAGAGATCATAAAATGCAGCGTGTGACAAAACAATAAACAGCTGACGCAGTTGTGCTGCACGTCATGTTTACAGGGTTCGTACGGGTGCTTGAAATCCTTAAATGCTTTGATGTTGTGTTTTCAAGGTTTGAAAAGTGCTTACATTTTGGATAAAATGCTTGAAAATGCTAAGTGACTGAGAGTACTTGGTGTGATAATGTAATGTTAGTGTAACCGAGGGTTTCTTATACTGTCTAGACTCAGGTTTGGCTGTAAAATAAAGACACAGGCTTCCAATGCCGGAACCAAGATGGCACTGCACGCCTCACTTTATCCACTTCCGTTTTTCCTGTCACAATAAAAGCTCTATGTTTACTGTAACTTCCTCTTAAGCCTCAACTGAGATGTTACACAATAAAATACCTTACATTGGTTTTGCATGTCCGTTATGGCACGTTCATTTGTGGAATATGCAGTGAACATAGCCAACGTTACATCACAGTAACTGTAACGTTAACTACCCGCAAATTAAAACCTGCAAACGTTAGCCCAGTGCATAACAACAATCGTTGATTGCTGAACAGAAATTGTGTCGGATGGAGTGTCATACAAGTAGCCTACAGTTGAGGATGGCCTTATGCAATATTTACCCTGCTCTATTCCAGTAGATAAATGTATATGTCTTGGCAATGAAATTCAATTACATAATATAGGCTACTTATCAGGCAGGTGCCTGTGCACTGTCAGATTCTTCTGGATTAAAATGGAATTACAGGTTGTTGTTGCACTGTCTCAGATTTTGTTCAAACCTTGTCTAAATCAAGAATGTGTCCCAAAACCAAGGCCTGTAAAATATTTCTGTTCAATTCCTATGTCTTCATATTTTTAGCCCTTGAAATTACTTCAGTTTTACGGCCTGCAAATCCTATTATCTGGGAAGCAATATTTGGACATTAATATAATGAAAAGTATTATTCATAGGCAGCCCAAACTTTGTAGGGTGGAAGACAAACTGAACCATTACAAGTTTGTACGGCATGCCCTAGATTTGGAAAAATGTGTGAAAAGACTGACATTAAGAGTAGCATAAACTTTGAGCAAAATCTAAGAGGGTGAAGCAACTGTTTTCCTGGATTTAGCCTGATTTGACACAGAATGAGCCAGCTGCATACCATTTGGCTCAAATCCTCCCACTCAGAGCTGTCTTACTGTATGTTATGTTAGGAACCATGAAGAGGTTAAACATTTTAAAGGTGATAATTCAGGGTTAGTGAAGTGAACCTGTCGAGTGATTTTGTTTGGGGTAATTGTTTTTACATTGACTCAGGCAGGTTAGATAGCAAGCAAAGTCTACTTAGACCGTGATACATTTTGAAAAGTAAAACTTGTGTGTTGCTTAAATATTGCTTTTGCTATTACGAAACACAATTTGGCTGTTTATAAAATTATCTCTTTTAATGTGATAAAACCACTAAATAATAATTTTGACTATGTATTTTCCGGACCATAAGTCACTCCGGAGTATAAGTCGCATCAGTCAAAAAATGCGTCATGAAGAGGAAAAAAACATATATAAGTCGCACTGGACTATTAGTCACATTTATTTGGAAATTTATTTCACAAAATCCAAGACCAAAAACAGCCTTTTTCATCTGTCAACTACACAATAGCACACAGAACAACGTAACACATTAACAGTTATTGAACTATAATTGTAATGTATTGGTGTAGCGCTAGGGGCGCTGTTCAGAAGAGTGACTTTAGTTTTACTCCTAATGTCTACTCTCAGCCACCGTACCCCTCTGGGTGACTTGTTGTTATGAACGTGAGTTTGCAAGACCAGAATAATAAAACGCTCCGTGAAGTGCACAACGTCTCCGTCACTGAGTATATTACATGGTGTCAGAATTCTGTCAAGCACAGACTTATAAACAAGTGTAGCAATGGCTACTCCACAGTTTGAACACCCGAGGATTGACTGGGATGCCGCTGACTTATATAAAGAGTTTGACAGATTTAGAAGTCACGCCACATTCGTCTTTGATGGACCGCTGTCGGGGCTAGAAGCTAAGCAGAAGGCGGGCTGGCTCGGCACGTGGATAGGCGAGCAAGGCAGAGAAGTCTACAAAACGCTTGAATGGGCGGATGGTGAGAAAGGAGATCCCATCAAGGTACTGGATAAGTTCGAAAACTACATCAGACCGAGGAAAAATAAGAGGATAGCTCGTCACCGTTTCAAGCAGAGGAAACAAGGTGCAAGTGAGAGTTTCGACCACTTCGTAAAGGACTTAAAGCTGCTTCTAATGGACTGTGAATACGCTGAACCGGACGACATACTGATTGACGCCATCATCGCGGGAGTGCACGAAAAAAGAGTGCAGGAAAGGCTATTGGACAAAGGTGAGGATCTGACGTTAGCCAAAGCTTTGGAGATTCCACAACAGTATGAGATGTCGCAGAAACAAATGAAAATAGTCAGAGATGACGCTGAATGCTCACAGGTTTCCACAGTATCAGCTAAACCAAAGAAGTTCAGCCACAATAAAAGGACGCACCATCCAGATCGTCCTAAATTAGCGCAGCAGAAGATTACGGCTAACTGCACGAGTTGTGGCAAGCAGTCGGACCACAGGTGGAACAAAGGCAAGTGTCCTGCTAAAGGCTCAACATGTTCCTACTGTAACAAGCCCAATCACTGGATGGCGGTGTGTCGTAAGCGTGCAGTGCATACAGTGTATGTAGAGTCACCAGCAAGCGAACAGACGGATGAGGAAATTCTGAGCATTAATATCAACCAAGTTGTTTCTCCAGTCTATGCTGCAGATTCATCAACGGATGACAAGTGGACAGCGTGTGTCACCATACTGTCACAGCCGGTAACATTCAGGATAGACACAGGTGCGAAATGCAACACGTTGACACTGGACAGTTATCAGAGACTCTTCCACAAGGGTGAGCTGAAATGCTCCAAAACAGTGCTACGCACCTACTCCAACCACCAGCTTAGACCTGTTGCTGCAGTGGATTTGACGGTTCACTATAAAAACCGCAAAACTGCTGCTGAATTTGAGATTGTGAACATTACACAAGAAAGTGTGCTCAGTGGAACCACGGCAGAAGCCTTAGGTCTGATAGTCAGGCTTGACTCCTGCAAAAGGCTGATGAAACCCACAACAACAACCTGGCTACGGACAGTACACCCGCAGAGACTGTCCCAGAAGGTCTAAGTGATTTTCCGGATCTGGTACGTACTACGGGACGCTTCCAGGAAAATACACCATAAAAATAGAGCCAAATGCTAAAGGTGTTGTGCATGCTGTGCGCAGGCAACCAGCTGCATTAAAGGAAAAGATAGTAGCGAAACTAAAGGAAATGGAAGGAAACGGCTACATTGCCAAAGTGGAAAAGCCCACTGAATGGGTCAGCTCCATGGTTGCTGTCACACGTGGAGGGAATGTAAGGATCTGCATAGATCCCAGCGACCTAAATAAGGTAATCAAAAGAGAGCACTACCCCATGCACACAGTTGAGGAAGTTGTATCCTCCATGCCAGGCGCAAAGGTATTTTCTGTTCTGGATGCCAAATCTGGGTTTCTCCAGATAGAACTAGATGATGACTCGTCGCTCCTCACCACGTTTAACACGCCAATTGGCAGATTCAGGTGGCTTAGGCTACCATTCGGAGTTAAATGTGCCCCTGAGATTTTCCAACGCATCATGGATGGCATGCTGGAAGGAATATCAGGTGCCACAGCTATCATGGATGACATTCTAATCACAGCACCCGATGTGAAAACACATGATGTGATTCTGCGCAAAGTTATTGAGAGAGCCACAAGCTACAACCTGAGGCTCAACTTCAAAAAGTGCCACATTCGACAGAGTGAGGTGCCGTATGTTGGACACTTACTGACAGCAGGCGGTCTTAAGCCGGACCCGGCTAAGGTTGAAGCAGTCAGGTGCATGGCTCCACCCACCGACAAGGAGGGAGTCCGCCGTTTCCTGGGGTTTGTCACGTATCTGTCAAAGTTCATTCCTAACCTCAGTGAGGAAGACGCACCCCTTCGTCAGCTTATTAAGAGCAACGTGGAGTTTTCATGGCAGCCAGCTCAGGAAAAAGCCTTTGAGAGGCTAAAAGACTTGTGCTCTCATCCTCCAGTTCTAAAGTACTATGATCCAGCTGAGCCTGTAGTGATATTTTGTGATGCAAGCAGCAGCGGATTAGGAGCTGTGCTCCTGCAGGACGACAAATCCTGTCGCCTTTTCCTCCAGGTCACTGACGGATGCGAAACTCGCTACGCTCAAATAGAGAAAGAAATGCTCTCTATTGTTCATGCATGCACAAAGTTTCACCATTACATATTTGGCAAGCAGGTTACTGTCTTCAATGACCACAAACCACTCGAGGACATCTACAAAAAAACCGCTGCTCTCAACCCCCATGCGCATACAGCGGATGCGCTTGCGCCTTCAATGGTATGATTTAGATGTCAAGTACAGGAGAGGAAAGGATATGGAACTGCCTGACACTCTCTCAAGGGCTCAACTGACCTGCAACACGCCTGAGCTGGACGGCTTAGAGTGTGTTTCTATGCTAAACCATGTAGCAGTAAGTGATGAAAAGTACAGTGAGCTGCAAGACTGCACAAGGAAAGAGCTAAACCTCCTACAGCACATAATCCAGCAGGGATGGCCGGAACAAAGGAGAGACGTTTCTGTTGCTGTTCAGCCATACTGGGATTCAAGGAGCCAGTTAACAGTATGTGATGGAGTGGTGTACAAAGGACTGCGCATAGTGGTGCCTCCCACCATGAGACGCCGCATGCTGGAGCTCATACATCAGTCCCACCTGGGGATGGTGAAAAGCAAACAGAAAGCGCGTGAAGTGTTGTACTGGCCAGGTATGAGTGCTGAAGTAGAGGACATGGTGAGAAACTGTAGTAAGTGTGCGGAGTTCCAAAACAGACTGCCGAGACTACCACTACAGCCAACAGTAACTCCAGAATTGCCTTTTGAGCAGGTGGCATCTGACATTTTTGAGTGGGAAGGGAAACATTATGTAGTGCTTGTAGACTACTACTCAAAGTTCATTGAAGTAGATGTACTTAAAGACCAGCGTAGTCACACTGTCATTGAAACACTGAAAGCTCAGTTTTGCAGACATGGCATTCCCGCTGTACTGAGAACGGACAACGGCCCACAGTACACAGCTGAGGAGTTCAAAAGCTTTTGTGAGAGCTACGGCATCTCACACCGCACATCATCTCCTCACACTCCTCACTCGAATGGAGAGGCCGAGCGAGCAGTACAAACGGTCAAAAGACTGTGGTACAAAGCTCAAGACAAACATCTAGCACTGCTTGACTACAGAACAACCCCCCTTGAGTCTGTAGGCTTGTCCCCCGCACAATTGCTGATGGGGAGAAGGCCCAGAGACAAACTGCCTACAGCTCAACAGCTGCTTGTCCCCAAGTCCTACGACTCCCACAAGATAAAGCATCTGCTGGACAACTCCAAGTCATCCCAGAAGTTCTACTATGACAACAACAGAGCATCTAAACAACGCCCACCACTAACACCTGGACAAGAGGTCAGAGTGGAACCGTACCCTGGGAAATCAAAGTGGTCACCAGCAGTTGTTGTTGAGAAACACAGTGCGCCGAGATCATACATTGTGGACTGTGGCGGCAAAGAGCTGCGCCGTAACAGTCAGCAGCTTCGCAAAAGTACAGCTGTAGCAAATCAGTCACGTCACTTCTCAAGTGATGAGCCCTGGACTGAACCAGCTGAGGCTGCTTCCGGCCAGGAGGTGTTCTTCCCTGGTGGAACGTTGCCTTCACCTGTTGGAAAGCTCCTAGACTCTGGCCGAGTTCATCCTTCCGGGTCATACACCACCAAACGAGGCAGAGTGGTGAAACCCCCTCAAAGACTGGATTTGTGATTGTTTCTGTTATAAAAAGTTTAAGAGGAATTGAGCATGTTCCGTGACCTACTTTACTAAGTAAGGCTGCTCTGAGAGTTATAACAACAAGCTAAGTTACACACTTTATTTCCATTGTTTGTGCCAACATGATATTTGAATTGGTGGCTTAATTCAGGTTTTGCTAATGTTAGCTTTGTTATAGAATGCTGTTACATTATCTATAAGTACAGTATGTCCTTATTTGAAGAAAGGGAGATGTAATGTATTGGTGTAGCGCTAGGGGCGCTGTTCAGAAGAGTGACTTTAGTTTTACTCCTAATGTCTACTCTCAGCCACCGTACCCCTCTGGGTGACTTGTTGTTATGAACGTGAGTTTGCAAGACCAGAATAATAAAACGCTCCGTGAAGTGCACAACGTCTCCGTCACTGAGTATATTACAATAATAGCACACAGAACAACTACCAGGGCGTAGAGACGTAACTGCACCATTGACAACCCCTCCCGGCAACACGCATCCATCTATAGACTCGTTCCTCCAGCTCTGGCCATCTTGCTTTCAGCCCGCGATTAGCCAATTACCTTTCTTTGTTTTCTTCATTGCAGTAAGAGTCCCCTTTTCGCCAGTCCCTCACAAGTCTCTCCCTCATTTCAAACTTTCTTTCTGCTGCTCGATTACCGTTTTCGGCTGCATATTTTGCTACCTGCAGTTTATCTGCAGAATAGGGTTTTCTTTTCTTTCTCAGTTGTCTTTAGGAGAAGCCTTCTAGTTGTCACAAGCCTAGAGCGCCCTCTTGCGGCTGTAGACGGTAATATTTTCAGTATGAATTAACATTTAAAAACATGTTAAATTATATACATTTTGATATATTAGTCGCACCTGATTATAAGTCGCAGGACCAGCCAAAGTAGAAAAAAAGTGTGACTTATAGTCCGGAAAATACGGTATGTATTGGTATGTAATTTACGGTGGTGTAAGGTGGACCTTCAAAGTGCTTGAAAAGTGCTTGAATTTGACCTTGGCAAAGGTGTACGAACCCTGTATTTAATTGCCGTTCCTTTTAATGACTGCTCCGAGGAAAAGATGTATTGTGTTTGTTAAATGGCTGTTGCCTCGACTCCTCTCTCCCCGAGGCTCTTCCTCGACTCCTCGGCTCGGTATCTCCAGTGGGGGGGGGGGGAATAAGACGTGAGGAGAAGAATGGAGAAGAGGAATCGGGGATGCACAAACTGGGAATTGGAAAAGGGCTCCGGTCTCATCTTATATTGAAATATTTCCACACTCTTGACGTACCGCTGCTAGTTTGCTGCACTGGCCCAACAATCACCTGTTGCTTTCTCTAGGCATCCCTGGGCCTTTCCCATTTTCCAGTTTGTGCATCCCCCCCCTCGCGTCTTAGTCCCGCCCACAGGAGATCCGAGCCGAGGAAGAGCCCCGAGGACATCTACCATCTTCCACCCACCTGAATGAATTATTTTCTCCGATTTATAGACCCACGTGGACGTTTAATTGGCCCTCTGCTATCCATGCAGGCTCTGTTGCTTTTTAAATGATGTATTGTATTAATGTACAAGTGTTTTCTATAGCAATTCTCTTTGATGACTAGAGATGCTGCTTGTAAACGTTTCCATGCGCGCAGAAATGCCACTGCAGTTGATATCGTCGGATATTTAAGCAGAAAAACGAACTGTAGTTATAAACCGGAGAGTGAACCGAACTAGATCCTTTTAGATTCTGAAATAATCCTAATGAAGTTAAATTAGTTTCTCGAGCATCTCTCAGACGATTTTACAAATGAAGCCGTGTGTCCGACAGCAGCTCTGTTCACCTTTTAGAGAACGTTAATATTTTTGATTGTGCATTATTTCCCACACCTTTCCCTCTATTAATCAGAATGTTAATTTGTTTGATCTGACCGGACCGATCTCTAACGTTAGATTAACCACAGAGCCGTGGAAATTCTCTCTCTCTCTTTCTCTCTTACTCTCTCTCTCTCTCTCTCTCTCTCTCTCCCTCCCTCCCTCCCTCCCTCCCTCCCTCCTCCTCCTCTCACTCTGGCATGCCTTTTTGTTTATATGCGGTGGGTGAAAAGTCTTCCGCGAGGATACATCAGTGTATCCTCATTCCTCACTTCTCGATGTGCATTTTAGGAATTGGGACGTCCTTTAACATGACGCGCTGAGAGCGATTTCCGGGTCACGAGTACGAGGAGGTACAAATTTGGGAATTGGGAAAAGCCATAGACATTATATAATGGACCAATAGACCCCGTTGCTCTGGACGGAGACCAGTGAAGGCTATTAGAAGCACTTTTCCCGTGATCTCTTGCTTTACTGCGCAGCCTCCAACTGAGAGAGACGACGTAGATGTGACGTGAGCAACGTGTCTGAAAGTTGTAAGTCTTCTGGTAGCTGTGCCAAGAGAAATCTCAATCATTCCCAATCTTACAGAGACGGAGAGCGTAGGTATATGTAAGGAGATAACATAGGCACAGGCTAATTATTGCTAACTAAAATGCTAGTTAACATTAGTAATTAAACCTAAACAGCTCATGTAAGTCAAAACTGCCTGCGAGCTTCTCCTGTACTATACGGTAATTCCTCTACTATGTGACACAATGATTAGCCTATTTTTACAAAAATGTCTGCTACGGAGCCATAACGTGAGGTACAAGGTAATGGAGCCTTTTATACATCGTCGACTGTCAAGTGACGTCAAAATGAATGCTAGTCAGTGGAATGCTAACGGGAGGTGATCTCTTTGTAGCATCAAAATAGCGCCATAGGAGGTTCGAGTTCTGAAGCGAAGCTTACCCCCCTTGGGAAAAGCCCCATGTTGTTAGTGACAAAACCACGTGATCAGGGACGTCGAGCTCAAAACGTCATTGTGGAGTAGTAAAGTGGACAAGTCTGTGCAACCCCTAGTTCACATTATTACACACACACACACACACACACACAATATGTGTACGTGAACAGATTACATTAAAAACCTAACTACATTTCACATACACAAACACATTTCAACAGTCTCTCTCTCACACAGACATGCTGATTCATGGCATATGGCTTTCATCACACTTGTCTTATCTATTCATTAGACTTAATCCCTCCATTTGCATTGCTGGACTATGTGACTCACCATTTAGGTTTAGCAAGTGTTTTTGTGTGTGTGTGCGTGCGTGTTCGGGAGATGCTGCAGTGTGTGGCAGCTCAACATTATCTCTGCTGCACACACCACTCTGCTCCTCTCATGACCCATTTAATTTCCTCTGTACGCCATTGACACAGTCCCGTTTCCCATGGCAACGCATGGCTCGAACTCATGTGTGTTACAGAGTTGGTGTGTGCGTTTGTGTTAGAGCATCATGGGGTTTGGAGAGATCTGTGGAACACAGGTATTGAAGTGTGTGTACATGAATGAGAAGTTGTGTGTGTTTGAAAGTTTCTTTATGTTTGTACGACCTGGTGTGTGAGAGTGTGTATTTGTTAGAGGGGATTAGTACATGTTTGCTGGAAAAGAAGAGAAACTCTGAAACTCCAGTGTGTAAAAACATTAAAAAATTAGCATTAAAGGAGCATTCTGGCCGATTTTTACTGTCGATAGGAAAAAAATAATATAAAATGTGAACGGTTTCTTCACAATGTCTGAGTTGAAAACGCATCTTGTTGTCATGTAAGGGCCCTGTTCATGTTGCACAAACATTTTAATTGCATTTGTGTCTGTTAAGAGGCACAAAAGCACTCTTTACTAACTGGGAGCTCTGGACATAGCTGCAGCAACTCCAGTTTGCTAGCACCGATTTTGCTCGTTTTTATTCATATCGACAGTACTCGGAGATATATAGCGATCAAGATTCAGGTAAAAATTGGCTGGAATTCTCCTTTAACACTGCACTTAAGTTTCTTTTTTTTTTTGGTTTCCCTAAGTAAGCTGAATGAACATGAACACATATTGACAGAATTGGTCAAAATCCACAAAAATGTGAATAATAAAAGCTGGCTGGGGAGTTAAATTCTGTATTGGTGTTAGAGGATGGATACCCGAACCGAGCCCGGCGGTACCAGACGGGCCGTGCCGGGTTTGGACAAATATTTAGAAATGATGTTCTGGTTTGGGTAAGGCTCATCAGCGCGATAAGGCATTGAACATTTTAAATTAAACTGCTTATTAACGTGCCGAATTTGTTTAGATGGACACTCAGTGTTATGGTATGTTGTAGTCCTTTCAATCAGACAAAATTTTTTTGACAATGATGGTGTTGGGATTGTGGCTCTTTATCATTTATTAATTGGTTTATTTAAAATGGCATTGCTGTCAATGAAAAAAAAAAGCTGTAGAATGCAGAATTTGAATACATCTCCACCACAAGCAGAAGAAAGCCCGCTAAATTCCGCCGATTTTCATTCTGGATTACCGCTGAAAACCGTAATGTAATAAATCTGCAGATTCCGTTTGGGTCTGTTCATCAGAAATCCATGGACAGATGTTACAAAAGTCATGCGGACAATTAACAATCTAAAAAAGATTGTTTCGGGGCATACACACTATTAATTAATGCAAGTAAAATACGGCACACCATTATACTATAACAATACTACAATAATAATAATAATACTACACAAAAGCAAATAATACAAGACCTGCAAAGCAATTAAATGGGGGTTATTAATGTTAATAGAAATATTGACTAAATAACATGACATTATGCTCCATTATTAGACACTAATTGAAATATGCAAAGAAGAAGCACAGACAAAAGCAGCACGCACAGTACATACAATGCACAACTCAATCTGGCACAGTGAAAGCAAAGCCACAATAAAATTAATGAATGAAAGAATCAAATGTTTATTACTCTCTCATGCATATTACTATGGCCAGACACCACACATTCATACAAACCACGACCAGAGTGCAGCTTACACATTTTTAACAACAAATAAGTCCAGAAATAGAAAAATGCTAAGGCTTCTGTCACGGTCCAATCTTCAGATCACCATTGACATTGAGTACAAGGCAATTCATGAATGTCAGACAAATGACAGACGGTACCGGAAGAATCAAAAGAAGTGCTAGGCCTAATTAAATCATCTATCTTGCCTTCTTTCAATTCTTCTGAAAATGACATACACTGCAACAACAGCGGAGAGATAAAAAGCAAACTGGTTCCAATCAGCTAGGTGACAATCAATGGACAAATCCCAGTGAAATCAATGGATAATAATGGCGTTTTTCCATTACATGGTACCTGCTCGACTCGACTCGACTCGGCGCACTGTGCGTCCCTTTTCCATTGCAGATTTTAGTACCGCCTCAGCGTGGCTGGTCGTCATAGCGACTGCCGTGGGCGTGGCTTGGTAGAGTTGCATTTCCTTCTCCGTAAACAACAATATATCAACAAGATAGTTAACTTTTCCTGCTCCAGATTTCCCACCGTGGTCAGAAAGAACAGGGGAGACATGACTCTAGAGTCACTACTCGCTCGCTCACCAGCTCCCCACACACACACGGCGACTCGACACACACACACCAGTATAATCATCAGGCCACTTGTATTCTACGGAGAAAGCTCTGCGTGGAGCCTCCGGCAGCAAAAAAACACAGCTGGCTAAACTATTTAAAAATGCCGTCTGTCGCTAGCAATGCAGTGATCAGTGACGATTCTTTCCGACCAATCAGCAGCCTGCAGGGTTTCACGTCACCTTCTCGGCTCGCCTCAGCACAACAAGATTAGACCAAACAGTTTTTGAAGCAATAAAGAATGTTCAATAATCATCTAGCTTCTAAGCATCTGAAGGTTCAGCCGTTCACCAAAAGTTCAAACACTGTTTCTAATTTATTCATGCAGATGGAGCCAAACTGCAGAAGCCAATCAGCAAACATGTCGGGTACAATGACTGAATCAGCAAGTTCCCTTCTACATTACCGAGCTGTCAGACTGAAGAGTGCTCAACGTGTATTGCAGCCCATAATGAACTAAGGATTTTTCTCATACTGTATGGTTTCCATACAGTACCAATGTATGTCTCTCCAGTCGTATCAAAACCCAGCTGGAAAACATAGGAACACACACACACACACACACACACCACCCCCCCAACCCTCAACCCCTTCCAATGTCAGCAGAAGTTTTTCAGTCATACTAAGAAGAAACTACCGAAATTTCGGGAACACGTCCTGGTTTTTAGGTCCTGCTTGTCACTCGGGGAGAAGGAGCCAGAACATCTTCAGAAACATTCTGAGGGAATGTATGCTGTTTGTGCGTGTGTGTTTGTGTATGCAACCCAGAAGAATTAAAAAAAAAAGACTGATGGAGAGAGAGTGTGTGCTCTGCAGTTCACTGCTATAATTTGTCCTCCTCCTCCTCTGTTTTTTCCCTCCCCTTGCTTTACCTCTCTTCATACTTTACCATTCCCCTCCCAGCTCATTTCCTATCCCACTATCTCTTTCTGTCTCTGTTCCTCTATTTGTGTATAAAAAGAAAAAAAAACTATACTGGAATGTGTGTGCGTGCATGTGTGTGTCTGTGACTAATCGTCTCATTCTCTCAGTGATGCAGTGCAGAGGTAGACTCTTGCTCTGACTTGACTCATCAATGCTACAAATGCTCCTTTACAGCCAAGTGTAGAGGCTCTGCTACATGTATTTATCTAGAATCTCTCCTGCAGTCGCTCTGCAGAAAGTTCTTCTCAGAATTCCAATGTAGAATTGGTATGAAACAAATGTCTAATGTCTTTGAACTAATTAGCTCCTTTCAAACTCTGGACAGCTAACAGGACAGTACAATGTTATGTGCCCGAATGTTCCTCACGGGGTCAGGCACATTGACTGCAGTAGATGAGTATGTTTACAATACAGAGTTTGACATCTACTTACTGTACATCACTGGTCTGGTCCCACATTGACTAGTATGTAAGAGGAAGTTGAGGGTAGCTGGTTTAACAGGAGAAATAAAACATTAAGGGGACCTGGTAGGGTTCTCAACCATAACAGCCACAGAGTTCCTGATCTGGCGGAATGCTTCGTGTTTTCATGAACCATTCATACATATAGCTACGAAATTATACATCACAATGACTGCCGCTGTATAAGAGTGCAAAGATCTGCGTAGGGAGGATGGATGGGTGATAAATAAACAGGGCTTTCAAGCGGAAAACATAAGACTTTCACCCAGGAAACAGGTGTTCATGTCCCGTGAGTAGTACTTAAGAGGAATAGTGTTTTAACCGAAACCACAATCTTTTTTTCTAATTTTACCTAGTCTAACATAGTACTAGATTTGAGTTATTTATACAAACAACACCAATTTCTAAACAGAGCCATGCTGAGAAATACAGAGAGAGTTGTGTGGAGCTGATAGTCTTAATTAACTTTGTAGCAATTCATTTGGCAATGGCTTGAATGTAACGTTCATTAATAACAAAAAGTTATGCACTAAAGCTTTAATTCATCATTAAAATTGAACTAAATTCAACATTTTATTTGGTTTGTTTGTTTTGCTAGTTTATTATCTTAAAGAGTCACTTCACCCAGAAACACATTTACTCACTCTCCTGTATTTGTTTAGGTTTTGAAATATCCATCTCTGAGATTTCTGCCTCCATCCAAATACAAAAGAGGTGGAAGGAGCTTTGACTGTGGTGCGCTAAAAAATCACTTTTTGAAAACTAGTTTAATAAAAACTGTCAAATGTTTTCAATTCAATTTTAAATGCTAAGAATTAAACATGTAAGATTTCATTCACTTACATTGTTTTTGTCTTAGCACAGGGAATCTTAGAGGCAGACATCTCAAAACCTGAAAACAGGAAAACTGTACATTTAGTGTGCTAATACACACGTGTCTCTCCGTCGAGTCAGCAGTCACTTTCACAAAGCCACTGCTAAGACATTCAGTGAAGGTTGTTTGACATAATTAGTTCCACAGGTTTTTCTTTATATTTCATGACTTAAATTGCCTCAGGAAATGTCATGCACTCTTTATCCAAGGTGTCTTGCAACACCCTAGGCTGTCAATTCACTGTAGTTTGCACTGCATTATAATTTAGCACTTACAGTGCATTCCTAATTGTTAGACTTAGATCACTGCTTGACAAGCTGACTGAGACGGGGGATGGAAAACAAAAGCTAAGGAAGGGAGTGGGAGATATTGATGGACAAGGGAGGAAAGAGGCAATCATTCAAACACAATACAGCCTTATGAGATAAAGGAGGCCTTTTCTTAGGCCTTATGTAACGATTTCTTTTTGAGGTTTAGGAAAACAGTTGAGAATGTTACACTCAAATTAGTTTAGCCACTTTTACTTAAGCGTACAGTAGAGTTACACCACTAGCTATAGTTTTCTTTGGTCCAAGTCAAATAATTTTTTGCCACCAAAATACAAGCCGATGAGAACTTGTTAATATCACATGAATCACACTTACCTCCTTACCACCTGATATTGTGCGAGCTTAGAAATGTTGGGAGCCTGCATTCATCCCAATGGCGAGCAGGCAGCGACTCCACTGTTTGTAAAAAGAAGTCAGATTGGAAAGAAGTCCATGAGAAAATGACCCTACTTCTCACTTCTCTCTCATAATGAGTTTATGGTTTAAATTGTTAGTTTGAAGTCTTCTTCAATACAGCATGATGTTAATTTTGTTTTAATATAGACGATAAATCAGGGGATGTTTTAGGGTGTGGCTACATTGTAATTGACAAGTTGCTACCACGGTGATCTGTCAATCAGGATAGAGGTTTAGCAGTGTCTATCCATAAATAGCCGTGAACTTGTTTTTGAGTGTTGTCCGTGTTTTTGTCTTGGAACTTTGACCATTTCCCTGTGTGTTGTCAGTTAATGACACTTAATTGTAACATTTTGGTTGCCGAAAAATGTCTTGTTCAGTGTTCGGTTGTACTAAAAGGCATTCTAAGGAGTTGGCTGTTCATTTTTTCCGTTTTTTCCTAGTGTTGGCTGATAACTTTTAAATCCAAATATGGTTATTTCTGGCTCCAAAAAACCAAGATGGCAACATCCAAAATGCCAAACTCAAGGGTACAAAAATGGTAGTCCAAAATATGGGTGATGTCATGGTGGCTACGTCCACTTCTTTTATACGGTCTGTGCTCTGCAAGTTTAACTGGCATTAGTCTATGTCCACGACCTTCCGCTTCTGGGATTGCTCCGTTGCCGCCATTGGCGTTCTAAACCGGTGGATTTATGAGGACTATGGTTAACTGCTCCTCAGATCTCTTCAGGGTAAATCCAGACAGCTAGCTAGACTATCTGTCCAATCTGAGTTTTCTGTTGCACGACTAAAGCAACTTTTGAACGTATGTTCCACCAAAACAAGTTTGTTCCCGAGGCTATTTTGCAGAGGTACCGTTGCTCCGTCCAGCGCTTAGCACCGCCCATGACGATTGTGATTGGTTTAAATAAATGCCAATCAACCAGAGCATGTTTTTCTCCCATCCTGGAATGCTGTGTGGACTCGCCAGACCCTCCTCCGCAGCACTGTGGAGGAAGGTCTGGCAATTTGAGACTAAACTGGCATTGTTCTCACCCAGCCAAATGGCCTGTCACTGTGTGAAACCATCCCGTCAGTCAATCCACCATCCAAAGCAAGGAATGGAAAAGTTTGAGTGAATTTAGAGCAATGTCGAACCGAAAATTGGGTCATGAGCCTGTTTCTTGTGGTTTGCCAACATGACACAAGGCTGTTTTGATGAGCCTGGTTCCCTGGGTGTTAAACCAGTGGGTAACACCAAAGTGAATATGCAATCAGACATATGAGAAGTTCAGATTCAAAGTTATTCAGAAGGTGCCCCATTGACATCGGCTGAATTCCACAAAAATCAATGAATGCTTTTTTATGTTGCTTTTCATCATGTGGAAGTTTGCACCAGGAATCGGACAAGATCCAAACACATAAAGCCATCCTCTGTGTAATAAATCCCTTTTATTATGTTGAATTTGGGACCTGGCTTTCATATGTCTGAGTCAGAAGTTTACTGTAAAGACTGCAGCTTTCAAATGTCATCTTTTGAGTTTTAAGTGATTTTTAATAATTATTTTCTCCGTTGTCTTAGATTGCCTTTGCTTTACTACCGTTGTTTAATGTGCATCTGTGTTCCAAACGCTGTTGTTGTAGCCAATTTTGACGTGTGTGTGTGTGTGTGTGTGTGTGTGTGTGTGTGTGTGTGTGTGTGTGTGTGTGTGTGTGTGTGTGTGTGTGTGTGTGTGTGTGTGTGGTAGGTTTGTTCGGTGTGTTGTGTGTGTGTGTGTGTGTGTGTGTGTGTGTGTGTGTGTGTGTGTGTGTGTGTGTGTGTGTGTGTGTGTGTGTGTGTGTGTGTGTGTGCTATTCAGAGGTTAGAAACGGAATCACAGGTGAGAAGGAGGAGGAGGAAATTAGGATCTGGGAAGCCACACAGTTTTTAAACCGTTTTTAGATCTCGTCTGCTCATTTTTTAATTTTCGATTTTTACATTGTCTTTTTGTAGGTGTTTTTTAATGCATTTATAAAATTAAGGGTTAACCTTAAGAAAGTGGCGGACCTCATTATTTGCACCAACAAGCGTTGGAAATGTTTCAAATTCCCTCCAGTGGCATTTGTTGTGGTCAGATTGCCACTACAGCTGTGTTGCAGACTTTTACAAATATTTGCATCAATGCATACGTGCGTGCGTACGAGCATTAATGACACATTTGTGTCACATAAAGATATCGGTTTATAGAAACCAACTTCATGGGCTTTACAATCCATGAAACAACCGTCTACCAACGTATCACGGTGTGTGCTGTTCATATTTTTGACCTTCTGACAGAATAACTGAAACCCTTTTGAGTTTTCATTCAAATATATTTCTGTCTCTCTTGAGCAAACTATTTCATACAGTCGCTTCTATACATTTAGATGTTTATATACATTTGAATGTTGCATGTGTGTATGCACAGTTGAAGTCATTGAATGCAATTCAACTGCTATGATTAATTCACACCCCCACTTTGTGAGACTGTTTCATAACGAGTTCATGTAGAGTACCAATGGCAACACACTCTTGGCATCAGATAATCACCCCTTTATATCCCATTAGTGTGGGTGTGTATGTGTGGGTGGGTGGGTGTGTGTGTGTGTGTGGGTGTGCATGTGTGGGTGTGCTTTTATGAAATGAGCCAAATGCAATAACATCTAAATGCCCTGAATGTTCAAATATCATTTTCTTCCTTTTCCTGATACTGATTCCGATACTGATCGGGGCCGATACTGTACTGATCCAATACCTGTGTGTGTGTGTGTGTGTGTGTGTGTGTGTGTGTGTGTGTGTGTGTGTATATGTATATGTATATATATATATATATATATATATATATATATATATATATATATATATATATATATATATATATATATATATATATATATATGTAAGCTGTATAATATAAACCCCTGTATGGCTTGATATGATTGTTATTGTTCGTATGGCTCAGGTTATAGAGAACAAATGCAAAATGAAAAAAATACAAAATATCTACTTTGACAGACACAACTTTAAAAAAAAAACATGAATAAAAAACTTTAGAACTAGATTTTCTTTTACGGGGCTAAATTACGTGGTATTGGATCGGTCCATAGACTCGGATAGAGTACCAGCATTTTAGGCAATATCGGAGGCATGCAACGAATGTTTAAAACAAACATGACTACTGTTAGCGATGTGGTGAACACGCACATTTAGCTCAGGCTCGTTCACGGGAGGGGTAGAGTACGCTCAGCGGGGCAAGGATGCATTTCATTGGTTCTCTCCAAGCGGAACGATGCAGTGATTGGTGGGTGTTTTTTACAGGATTACAGCAGCTAAAGATGATAGATCTTTTTCGGTCCTTTTTCAGAGCCAATACGTTATTTATTGCTGTCAGGGTGTAAAGACCATTGTAAATACTGTATAAAAAGGTGTATATTGGAAATTGTTACCAACTCTGCCTTTAACTGGCTAGCTAGTATCCATGAATCTGCTTGATTTTATTCAGTCTGGTTTGTAGGGAAAGTGAAAGTATGTGGTGGCTGTGATATGAAGACGGGAATTCTATGTGCTGAGGGCTACGCTTCTGGGGGGTAAACTAGCTGATGTAAGCTGTAAATAACTTTACTGTGAAGACTGGCTGTTGATCTCTATATTTAACACATGAAGAAATAGAAAGTGAGACATTGTGGTTTAAGAATCAGTTGGAGCACTGTAGAGGGAGCTTGGCTGAGTAACAGTCATGTGATGAGTAATGCATTGCTAATATTGGTCGGAAAGTGATGTGACTACAGTACCTTTTTTAATAAGGAAATAATTCCAATTTCCAAGTCACTTCCCATACACACAGTAGTTAAGAGGTGACAGAATGTCATCTTCACATTATCCATCCCTACAAGGTGCAGTTTATATATGTTATGTGCTCATTTCAGACATTAGGAATTAGCAGCCGGGATGCTTTTGCTATGGTGGAGTTTAGTTTTCTCTTAAAGCTATAGTGCGTAGTTTCTGCCGCCCTTATGAGTAATTCAAAGTTATGACAACAGCACTGTTGGCACATCCACATGATGCAAGCCTTCCGTGACCGCACACCACCCCCACCCCTCCTCCACACACTTGCTAGTAGCCAATGAGGACTTGGAGGATTAAAAAAATACATGATGGACTCTTCAGAAGAGGTAATTATCTTCACTCGAGTTTCTGTGTGCGATAGTCGCCGGACGATAAAATCTTCTGAACGTAGCCATACTGAGAAATACAGAGAGAGTTGTGTGGAGCTGACAGTCTTAGTTCGCTTGGTATGAACTCATTTGCCAATGGCTTAAATGTAACGGACATCGGATATCAAAAAGTTATGCACTAAAGCTTTAATGCACTGGGGGAAAGAAACAACTGGTTTTAGGTCGTGGAATCCGCTGACAAAGCCAAATGCTGAATTGAGTCTATTTCTGTCTCTCTGACTCCTGCAGAGTCTATAATACTTTGAAAGTTGTTATACTTTGAGCCGAGGACAGTCCTCCAGTGCTGCTCAGTCTGCAGCTGACCTCCTTTTTAAACTTTTGAGTTCTGTTTCAGTCTCAAATTCTTCTCAAGAGATTGTTGAGGTTGGTTTGTAGATGGAGACATCAAGCGAGAGCTGGCTAATATTGTTCAACTTAAACCAAACTAACCAAATAAAAAAAACACGCCGATAAGATCTTTGTAAGTTATGCCAGTTCAAGTCTCTAATATCTTTGGAATTAAGACTGACTTGGCACTTAGTAACATGGAAGTGTCTAAAAAAAAAAAAAAAAAACTGATGCCTTACATCAGCTAAAGTTTGCTGTTTAAGGTATTTCACATCCATATGTAAAGGATATAGTGCTACATTGCCAATGCATTTAACTATCACACAACTAACTCTGCATAAAAGAGTTGTCTGTTGACATAAATTCTTACAAGTCATAAACATGGAATGTTTCTCATCACTACCATCCATCCTACATGACATGAATACAACCTCTTAATGGATGGCAAACCTGACTTCTGCAAACATGGCCATCCCCTCCACCCTCAGCTAGTTTTATAACCTGCAAATAATGTATTAATGGAAATTTACACCTCAAGATTATACCCCAAATAAAAGTTATTTTCTCTCCGTTGATTAATGCTGAAAAAGACTCCCACAGATGATAGTGTGCTACTCTTTCAGAGGCAGCTGACCGAAGACACTCTGAAACCTCAATAATCTTCATGGGGTGACTCTTCATTCCTGACTGCAATCAATTTTGTCAGGTGTCAGACTTTTCAAAGAGTGAAAACTTCACTGCAGGATCACACCGTCTGTATGGATCGTCTCTGGTCAGTGATTAAAAAGCATCTCCTAAACCCCCTGGGTGAGCTTTTATGATAACTACCAGGGTTCACATCCTCAGCTCTGCTGTGTGTGTGTGTGTGTGTGTGTGTGTGTGTGTGCGTGCACAAAAGGCTGAGTGTGTAGAATAGAGAGTTTACTTTTGTGTGTGAGAGAGCGAAGCAGAAGTGTCCACAGTGTGTCCACCAGCCTACCTGCTTAAACTGTGTGTGTGTGTGTGTGTGTGTGTGTGTGTGTGTGTGTGTGTGTGTGAGAGACCTGATGATGTGTGAGATGATGAGCTTATTATGTAGAGACACGAAACAGAGATTAAAGAGCAGATGAGGGACGGAGGGATAGAAGAAGAATAAGAAGTATAGGAAAAAGAGACCGAGAGAAGGTGGATGTTGAGAGAGAAACTAAGAGGGTCAGATAACATGGAGGCGTGAGAGAGAAGAGGAGGAAGGATTGTGTTAGGGCCAAGGGAACAGGTGAAGTGGGAGGGATGGAGGGATGTACAGGGAGGAATATAGGGAAGAGGGAAGGAGGAATACATGATATAAAGCAGGAGGGAGGGAGACATGGATTGATTGGAGAAGTTAGCTGTGGTTGCTGTTGTGGAAGGAGACACTGTGTGTGTGTGTGTGTGTGTGTGAGAGAGAGAGTGAGAAATAATGGAACATAGAACTACAGAGACACAAAACAATAGCACCACGCTGAGATTTTTTTTTTTTTTTTTTTAAATGTTGCATTCTTTTTTTTCCTCCCTTCTTTCTCTCTAGAAGTACCAGCTGAGAGTTTTTGAAGGTTTGATGTGGGAGGTGGCGAAATGGGGGAGCATAGAGAGAGAGAGAGAGAGAGAAAGGAGGGGAGAAGTAAATGTGCTGCCTCTCCCTTTCTCCCTCTCGTCTCTTTTCCCTCAGTGTCTCACTTCTCTCGTTGCTTCGTTCGTCGGATTTTTCTGTGAGCTGAGAGGGAGGAAAAATAAGAGAAGAACAAGGAAGAAGAAGGCGACAAAGAGAGTGACTGATGTGTTTTCCGTACTTAACCTGAGCAACTAAGTGCTGCATTGTAAAGGGAGGTGAAGAAGAAGACAAGACCGGGAAGAGGAAGAAGAGAGAAGGGGGAGGAGGGCTTTTGGGAAGGCAAGAGAGCCACTGTTCTGGGAAGACGAGACAGGAGAGGGAAACAAGAAACAAGTTGCGAAAGTTATCAGGATTCTCAAAAAGACAACGATAGAAAGGACAAGGACGTGGGAGACAGACGAAGCTAAAGAGTGAGAAAAGAAAGAGAAAAGAAGGGGGGGATAAGGAGAAAAACAGAGGTCTGCCTACAGCCGAACCTTAAAACTTGGTCATCCATCGCATCATCCAGGATGGACAAAGTGGAGCGAGTGATGAAGATGGTGAAGAGGATGTCGCCGAGGAAGAAGAGGAGAGAAGGAGGAGGGGGAAGAGGGGGAGGACCAGGAGAGCTGGAGAGCCCGGACACCCTGTGCGATGAGCTCTGCCGTTTCAGCCTCTGCATCAGTGGTGAGAGGTCGCACCGCAACCTGTGTGTGTGTGTGTGTGTGTGTGTGTGTGTGTGTGTGTGTGTGTGTGTGTGTGTGTGTGTGTGTGTGTGTGTGTGTGTGTGTGTGTGTGTGTGTGTGTGTGTTTGTGAGAAGTTGGGTGTTTGTTCATGAATCATACCATAGCCAACCCGGTCTTATTCCCAAGTCGTCAAATCCTGACGCTTGGTCAGTAGCTCTCGTTGTCAGATACCGACAGCAAAGTCGCCCTTTAGCGTCTGTATGGAACGCACCGGGCCGAGAGTGACGTAATATTAAGTGACAACGGTAGTGAGTAGTACGAAAGACCTCAAATCTAGGTAAGGAGGTTGGGGGGGGGTGGTGGATGGGTCAAACAACACAGGACTTTCACCCAGGAGACCGGAGTTCGTGTGTCACAGAAACGTAGATTTTATAACCCCAGCCACCATCATTTACTGGACCTAACTTTCCTGTTCTTGTCCTGCGTGTTTATTTTTTTTTTTTTTAAACCTCACCCACGAGCTTTCCCTATCAATAACTAAGTAGTTTAAAGCTATAGTGCGTAGTTTCTGCCGCCCCCATGAGGAATTCTAAGTAATGACAACAAATCTGTCGGCGCATCCACATGATCCAAGCCTTCCGTGACCGTGCACCGCCTCCACGCCCCTTCCACACAGATGCTAGTAGCCACCATGGCAGCCACGGAGGACACGGAGGATTAAATAAAAACATGATGGACTTTTCAGAAGAGGTAATTATCTTCACTCAAGTTTCTGCGCGGGAAAGTCACCGGACGACACAATTGGACAGGGTTCTTCTGAGTGCGTGTGCATGCGTGTTTAAAATACATGTATGCATTGCTTCGGAGAGAAGTGTCTGTCTGTTTCTTTATGGTGTATAGAACACACATTGCCTGCATGCCTCAAAGTTGAAGACCACAGTATAGTTGATATAAGTGGGGGTTCCCACTTTCTTTGGTAATTTTGTATATTATCACAACACGTGTGTTGCTTTTTGCGTGTGATTTCATGCGATTTAGTCTCTGACTTACATTTGGATGTAGTATGAAGAGTGACATCTGCGTAGGGAGGAGGCTGGAGTGGATGGACGGGTAAAACAAACAGGACTTTGACCCAGGAGACAGCTGTTTGCATCCTGTGTGAAAACTAAAGCCAACGTTTACTGTTTTTACTACTTAACCTACTTTTGTAATTTAATTTATGTTACAAACATACTTATTTTTACCCACACCATGATCTTTTCCTAAACCTAACCAAGTAGTTTTGTTTGAATTGACTATGTTAACCACGTCTTTAGTGCTGGAGGGTGTGATCTGGAGGCCTTTGTGCTGAAGGTGTATAGTGAATTCAGTTGTTCTGCTAAAAAAGTGGAATTGCTAATACAAAATACCGTGAGATTCTGAGGCATGTCCCCACACATACAGATACAGATTTTTAGAGTGTTGGCCAGTCTTATTTTGTATCCCTGGGAAAGGAGGACTGCCCAAGTATCATCTGGACATTTGTGTGTAGTGCAAGTGATGCAGAAAATGTGGACTGTACTGTAGCTGAATACATCCTGGCATTCATGCACAATGTGATGCAAGAATTTGATTCATCTATTAAGGTGCTTGAGAGTGACCGTGCTACTGTGATTGACATTTACTCTGTGATAAACCGATTGCGCAGTCAGCTGATTGCAAGGCGCACAGACAAATTCAATGGCAGCAAAGGAAAAGAAATACTGAGGAACCTTTTACCCCAGCAACAGGAACAGTTGGGAGACTGGTAGACTGGTTTGTTCTTAGAAGGCAGTGCTATATTTTGAGGATAAATTTGACTTCAATGACCAGGTTCTTGCACACATTGGCTGTCAGCTGTCATGGAGGACAATCACTCCACCGGTCAGAGTTGGACATTTTAGAGGAAAAACTGGCCCTGGATGTTGAAGAAGACCAGCTGTATGGTGATGTAGTCAATCTGAATGAAACACCATTCCAACAGACCTGACCTCAGGCCTTTTCTTTTTTAGCAAGGCAACTGAATCCACTGAGCTGTTGAAAGTGGTTGCTTTTGTTTTTTTCCATACCAGTCAGTAATGGCTATGCAGAAAGAGTGTTCAGTCATATGGAGGATGTTTGGTCCGATAAAAGAAACAGACAATGGTGAAGTCTGAGCTTCAGGTCAGATTGAATTTCAAATTGTCATGCACTGAATTCAAGACATTCATTGATGAACATGAACCACTGATAGCTGCAGCAAAGGGAAATGCCAAGTATAGATGGAAGACTAGGTAAGCTAAGGCCTATTTATGTATGATTTTGTTATTCCAATGTCTGATTGAGACATACCAAATAAAAGGTATATAGGTGTGGCTAAGGTATGGTAAATGCAAATCTAATGTCATCCCTCTACTTATTTCTTTAGCAAAGAGGGAGCAAAAGCAAGCGCCAGTATCTAAGCAATTAGGTAAGATAAGTTAAGTAAGATAAGTTTCCTCTCATGAGAATACTTTAGATGTTTAAAATATTCAGGACACAATGGCCAATTTTGTCTTGTGGGTCTAATGTCTAATGGACATTTTCACTTGTGAGCAAAGCGGTCGGTCGGGTCATCGATATGTCCAGGTTTTTTAGCAGACATATTGTAGGTGGCAACCCTATTTGCATCAGCAATGACTTTTTGGGGGATACAAAGGCCTGATGTTGCCCAGGTTATGTTCACTGTGAACGTTTTTCATTCAGTTATACTACAGTATCCACCCACATGAACTAAATTGTGCTAATTTTCAGTTTCACACTTCTCTATGTGATAAAACTTTTAAGTAAATAGTTATAATATCTGATGCCAAAATTGGTCATGGTTTAGCAACATTTAAGTATTGACTGGACACCTTTTGCATGCAAATGAATGCCTATCCTCCACCTTGACGACTGCACCAAATACAAATACTAGACTTGTTTCTTTACTAGCAATGATGGCCTGAAATATAATTGCTAATGCATAAGTTTTACATATGACTCATGGAAGACTGGGGGAAACTGGCACTACTGAGATGTCATGTAAAGACATTTTCTCCTTCAGGGATAGAAAAGTTTGGCTCTCACAGTTTCTGTGACACTGTTGTCTGTTTGCCAGTGTTTGCTGCATTGCTGTTCAGTTGGCTTAATTAGTTAGCGCTAGCATTTAATTAGCTCTGAGCTGGTTAGTTTTGATGCTACAGTTTAGGTGCCTCATGTTCTTCAAAGACTTTGGGAAGTGCTTGAGAGTTCAGATTTTTTGGCGAGATTTATTTTTTAACTTGCTTTGATCGTACACAAACAGCTCCGTGAAGAGAGCGAGAGGGTGAGTATAGTAGTACATATAGAGAAAGGGCGAACACAGCAGTAAATCTACATGTGTGAGCATGCCTATTTTCCTCTCCCCCGCTCCCATATATCCTTTCATCAAACAATCTTTCTGATCACTCAGCAGAAACTGCAGCAGCCAGACTTCAAACAACCCACAGGATGTGTAGGACCCTCTGCTTCCTCAAACAATATCTCAATGTGTCTCTTCCACACACCTGCAATGGACTTAGTTATCAGCGTCACGAAAACACGCCCCCTTATGTCACATGTCAGCACTTTCCCTATCGGGTAACCATTTGAAAAACCTCTCGTAACACCTCTGATATGCCGCAGGGGGAAAAAAGAAATAGAAAACACTTTGAGAAGCAGCTAGCTAGTTTTTGACTGTTGTGGTTGATAATAGTTTTAATTGAATCCTATTGATCCAGGTTTAACTCCAAACAAGAGTTCAAATGTCCCTCGTTCCCACTGGTCTGCTGTCAGACATAATTACTTTTCTTCGATCCGCATTAGGCTTGCCACGGTGGTCGGGCATACACGATTACATTCTTGCCCATCTCCCCCACCGCCGTTTTTTTTTTTTTTAAAGAAAGAAAACCCATTTAGTTAATTTTTGCATATCAGCTGCCCCCGTGAACATGTCTGCTCTGCTCCATACAGCAGTGTTGCAGCACATAGTAGCAAAATGTCATGGTTCATTACATTGGCCGTGAAAATGATCCTCTGCTCAGACATGAGTAAGGCGTTTTATCTCCCACATTTTCAGGCTTATAGTACCACTGCAATGTTTGTCCTCTTATGGGAGTACAGATTGTGTTTCAACTGTTCCAAAGTTCAACTGGAACCAATCTCAGGCCACCTTGTACAGGTAGACTCGAGTGTGGTTTCTCGGTCAGCACCCGGTTTTGGAAAATGCATTTTTACTACAAATTGTTTTAGGTGAACTCTTTCTGGTTTGGAACAGTGTTGTTGTTGTTAAAGCCCCCTTATTATGATTTCAGTGAACAGTTGTGGCATACCAAGGTGGGCTGCTGTTTTGGAGGCTTTTCCACCCTGACAAATATAACCACACAAAAGATACACTTTTAATTCATGGGATATTGGCACAAGGCATTGAACAATCTGTGGGGCAAAACGTATCTGTCAAGCTTCCCAAGTCGTTCAGTGTTCCTTGTTACCTGCAGTTTTCACGGCACTCTTTCTATAACTAAGTGCAGTAACTGACAGTGTAATAGTTGAGTGTGTGTAATAGTTGAGTGTGGGGAATAAAGACGAGAATTACTAGATAGATTAAGATATGGGAAAATTATGGGATGCTGGGAAATTTTAACATTGGGTTTAGACCAGCCTGGACCATCAAATATGTCTCAAAGCATTATTATCTCTTGCCAAAATGGCTCTGTGACACAAATGAATGCCAATAAAACTACAAACTGTCATCCTGTGCTAAATTTGAATGAGTAATGGATGTACCCTGCAGCAAAGATTTAAATTTACGTCAGGCAAATGGCTTGAAATCCAGGGTAAGGAACAGGTAGAAAGTAATCCACACATTCAGTCGTGGAAATAGGGGAAGTTAGCCACAGTAAGTCGGTCCATATGCTGTCATATGCGCAAAAACAGTGTGATCAAGTGCTAAAGCAGGATGTTACCTAGATGCCCCTTTACTGGCAACATTTTTAATTTGAGATAAACTATTTTGTATAATGTATTTTGGTAATCAAAAAAAGGATGTTCATGGCATAATACATGTAGATGATTTGACAAGGGTGTCTGAAAATTTTATTTTGGGGTGTAATAATGGACTATAAGCATGCTCAAAAATGTCACATGACGACCCAAAGGTATTGCCAATTTTACCAAAATATTAAAAGTGAATTTAGGATTACTTCAAATGTTGTAATATCCACTTATTTTGCCAATTATTGTATGGAGGTGTGGGGCAATACACGTAAATCTACCATATACCTAACAGAAAGAATTATGAACAAGGTGGATTCAGTTGGAAACAGATAAAAAAAAAAATGCCTTTGATGTTATGCATGTAAAGCCAAAAACAGATTGCTGCTTCAAAATGTGAAGAGGTTGTTCGTCTCCAGATAAGGTGGCGATAAACATAAAACGAGATTTAATTTACAACAATCAGTATGCATGTACTACATTAAAGCACATGTTTTTTTAGTCATTTTGTGGAATTCTGGTGGCAAAAATAGAACATGAAAAAACTAACTAAATGAAACAATGCTTTGTTTTACCAGTCATACAGTTTCCCTTGGTTGTACAACAGATTCTGATACTTCAGAAGGATCAGGTGTGTTGGTGAGTGACTGTGAGTAATCCCCCAAGCCACCGATATTGTCAAACCCTGCCAGATTTGGTTTGTGCATGTGTGTTCTGGAACCTAAATATACCCGAAAGCTGCTGAGCCTCTGCAGTATTTCTATGCGATTCAATTTTTTTTAGTATCTCAAATCTGCATCTTATAATTACGCCTACCGCATTGAAATTGTCCGTTCCACAGTGAAAATCCAGCTGCTGAACTACAGCAGCTGACAGATAATGCAAACTAGATGTGTGATCGAGGTGGGAAATTACCATCAGCCAGAAGCCAAATCCTGCTCCAGCAGTCAAAGCTTCACCTTTACTGGAGCTGTAGATAAACAAGCCCCGCAGTACATTTCAGTTCAGGCATTTTCTGGGTGCATTTAACTGGCACCTTCAGACCTTTTCATTTAACCTCCTAAGATACCCTGCAGAATATCAAAAACAACAGACAAAGTAAACAGTAAAATGTGTACGCTGTCCCTGTCTGTCAAACTGGTCTTACAACTTATGACATCTTAATGGCGAGTCCAAATGGTTCCACTTTACTTGAGATCAAGGGAATTATCCACGAAACTGTTATAAAAGCATTTGATAAGGAAATCCAACTTTTTGATATCTTTATGACAAGTCTGACACTTTAATCTAATGTTAACACATGAAGCTAATGTTTCTTTAAGTTTGATAATTAGGCCTGCTATGACATATTAATGACAGGTTACATTGTCATGTACAGACGTTGTTGTCCTCGTTAATGTCAAGTTGTCATAACGCAAACATCTTAAAAAGTGCTAGCTTAGCATTAAAAGTGTCATAGTTTACCGCATGACACTAAATGACAAAAGTCATAAACATTCAGAAAGACTCCTTCATGTTCATGACAGGTGTCATGTCATGGTTATAACAGTGTCATGTCAGTCTTATGCATAAGCCTTCAATTGAAGTCTTACCACCAAGTGGCAGATATGTTTTAGACATGGATAATTCTGACTCCACTTGAAGTGACGTTAAGTGAGGTTAATGGCTCCTCTCAATGCTTCCGCCAGTCATCCACTCTTAATTCCGACAAAACACTTTCAGTATTTTACATCATTTTTTACCTTTCCAATTTGTGTTTCCCCCATATCCATAATCTCTTTGTGGTGGTAAAAAAGTGGAGCAGGTATTTGCTTTAAAAA
Source organism: Perca flavescens (assembly GCF_004354835.1). Classification (NCBI taxonomy): domain Eukaryota; kingdom Metazoa; phylum Chordata; class Actinopteri; order Perciformes; family Percidae; genus Perca; species Perca flavescens. Next base: position 11,291,871 of record NC_041334.1, read on the forward strand.
AAAATTGAAAAGTTTCTATGAAAGAAAACCTAAAGGCTTGTAGAAATATCTTTCAAAAATAGCAGGAGCCAACTTATAATGGCAATGGGATTATTATTAGCAACAAGACAAATTCTTATACATTTTTGGTTTTGGCTGGTGTGTTTGCCTGTACTTACAGCCCCATTGGCAGCAAATAACTGTCATTTGGGAGTCAGTTATCATTCTAACCTTCGAACATCTGTCAAAAATGATGCACCTGGCAGGTGAGTCTATGAATGAATTCGCTATTTCTACCATGGACAAAAGAAATTAGTTGCCTGGCTTGTTTACAACAACTGTGTTTGAATGACCTGTTAACTGGAAAAAATGTGTGGATGCACATCAAAAGCCCAGCAGATGGAGAAACATTTTAAATCAGCCCGTTAAAAGCAAAAAGGCTTAATATGCTGAACAACATCCAAAGCTATTGAGAGAGGGGAGATAATTGAATATTCCCGTAATGAAAAAAACATCACAGAAAAGGCGAGGCATCAAACAAGGGCAGGAAATGATACGTGACATTAGAAACCTGCTTCAAACAGGTAAATAACATCTACAGCACACTGCCTGAGGTCAATATAAGCATCCCTACCTGCTTACCTGTGCCGTACTGTGACCCACATGGCTACTTATTTATGGCTATTGCGCCTTTTTCATCAAGCATAGGCCAATGATCACAGTTTGCCAGAGTTTTCAGTCCTGGGCTTTTTGTTCCAGCTGTTCCCATGTCATCTCGTTTTGCATGTCTGTCTGTCTCGAGGTCTCTTCAGCAGGTGTTCTTGGGGCCTTCGGCTGTAAGGCTTCCGTAACTTTGTGGGTTTAATCACAGAACGTCATGCTTCTTTGTAAAGCCTGGCTCAGACTACAGGAGTTTTAGGCCGATTTATGCCCGATTTACCCCTCCCGAGAATCTGAGAAAAAATCTTGTCGAGGACCTTGATCGGTCCCGATGTTCGGCGCATTCACAGATCGAATCTTGCACCTCCCGATCTGCTCGCAGACACATCGGGGCCGCCCCGATAATATCAAACATGTTTGATATATAGGATTATAATCGGGCGTGAAACGACTATGATTACGTCAGTACTTCCACAATAGCCAATGAGAGACAGGTCTGCAAGGAGAAAGAAGTGACGGAAACTTTTGAAAATGTCCGCGAAAGCAGCTGTAGTACGGTTCCGGTGGACAACTGAGTTGGAAGAAAGGATGGTGGAGATGTGGCAACAGCACGAGTGCCTGTTTAATGTATCATCAAAAGAATATCATAATCGGGATGATAAAGAGAAGAGCTGGGGAGAGATCGCTGCAGATTTGGACCTACCGGGTGAGTGTACAAAGTTGCTAGCGCACTAGCTAGCAAATGTAAACATTAGATCTAGGTCAATGATCATCTGCTACATTCAGGTCTAACAAAAGATGCATTGCACATACCGTATTTTTCGGACTATAAATCACACACAACAACTAGCAGGGCGTGGAGACGTACCGTTGACCAGCCCCTCCCGTCGTTCAAGCCCCCATCTGTGGACTCGTCCCTCCAGCTCTGGCCGTATTGCTTTCAGCCCGCGATTAGCCGATTAGCTTTCTTTGTTTTCTTCATTGCAGTAAGAGTCACCTTTTCACCAGTCCCTCACAAGTTTCTCCCTCATTTCAAACTTTCTTTCTGCTGCTCGATTACTGTTTTCGGCTGCATATTTTACTACCTGCAGTTAATCTCTTTTCTTTCTCAGTTGTCTTTAGGACCAGCGTATAGTTGTCACAAGCCTAGAGCGCCCTCTCGAGGCTGTAGACGGTAATGTTTCAGTATGAATTAACATGTTCAATTATATATATATTGATATATAAGTCGCACCTGACTATAAGTCGCAGGACCAGCCAAAGTAGGAAAAAAAGTGTGACTTATAGTCCGGAAAATACGATAGTTTGAATAATATTATCGTCCACGCTCGTTTTATTTTCTTTTGTTTTTTATTGGTACAAAATGATAAGTATTACTATAGCAAGTTGCCGTGACACAGTATCCATTTTGTTTACATGCGCTTCCCCGTGAGATCGCATCACGTGAGGTGCTAAATCTGGCAAGTTAATCTTAAGAATATCTTGTAGTGTGTGATGCCCCACTATTTACAAATCTTGTAGTGTGAGCATGATTAAGATTTGAGGGAAGAAAATCTGCAAAGATTCTCCTCAAGTGTGTGCTGCAACCAGATTTCAAAATCGGTTAGGATTTTAAAACTCCTGTAGTCTGAGCCAGGCTTAAAGAATTTTCTTCTACGAGGTTGAATCGCACTTTCTGTTGTCAGCGTTTCTATAGCGTAGTCTTGCATTGCTAGACCTATCTCCACGGCGCTGCAGTGGAAGGTCTGGCTAATCCACACAGCATTCCAGGATAGGAGAATAAACGGCGTGGGTTGTTTGCATTTCTTTAAACCAGGAACAATCGTCTTGGGCGGTGCTAAGCTCCAGACACAGGACGGTGGCTCTGCAAAATAGTCTCGGGAAGGATTTCTTTTTTCGTGGAACATTTGCACCCGGCAAAAGAAAACGTCACATACAATTTTAAATGAAGTTAACTGTCACACATTACAGTAAAGTGAGCTATTTAAATTAGCTGGATACATGATTAAACCTCATTTATTCGTATTTTGTCCATAGTAAATCAACGCCAATCTCTCCCAAAGCGTCCCAGTTAGAGAGTAAACGTCGTAAACATATTCTCTGTAAATCTTTACAATCATTCCCCGAAAGAACCAAGCAGGCCAGCCTTGTTGCACGATCCACATTTTCCTTAATACTTGCCATTTTCAGCCTCTACCATTGCTCAGAAGTTCCGGTTAATGTTGCTCGATGCAACCAGAGTTTAACGTTAACTCAAAGAAAGCGCAAAGTGAGGGACATCCAACGTAATTTCTGGCGGCACCGGAACTTTACAGTGTGGGGTTGATACCCCCACTCCCAACCCTCCTCCTTTCTCAACTGGATTTGGAACCGGCCATGGCGGATTTGACACACATGAAGGGTTTCCATTTAACAAACTACTTATCAGTTTTGATGAACATATTTTACATAAACTTTATATCTCAATATCACTATATGCAGATGATTTCACCTCATTGTTATGTATTGTAAAGATGCATGTTAACAAAACCATTAAACTGCATGTTAAGCCATGATCAGTTAAACCAGGGTTCCAGGTTCAGGTTCTGTTTCTTAAACATTAAAAGCCGTGAAATGCTCTTTTGCTCAATAATGCTCAATACAGTCAGGGGTTTTACTGTCACCGTCTCACTTGGTCTCGTATGACCAGTTGCTTATGTTGACTAATGCCATTTTTCAGTTTCTACCTTTGGATGTAGTTTCATTCTCTGAATATCAAGGTTTTCATTTCAGAAACACTTTACATTCACTGTAGAAAGAGAGATTGATACCTGCTGGTTTTTGCTACAATTGTAAAAACCCACAGCTGAGAGGAATGTTATCAGACTTGTTCATAATGCAGGAGTGTCTATTTACTGCATTAATGCATAAATGAACATGAAACACACAAAAACTGGCATTCAGCGCAGTTCATGCATAAACATAAAAGGGAGGAAGTCGAAAGTTAAAATAATGAAGTGAGGTAGTGTTTCACAACAGGAGGAAACATCTGTAGTGGTCAGTTGTGGGGTTGTTAATATATTTTTGTACATTTATTCTCCATCTAACTTGTGCTTTATTGAACATTATAGGGCAGAACCAAATCAATATATTGAAGGGATTCAATATTTTGAATGCATTTTCAGTGCTTTCGTGGCTATTTCGCTTGCATGTTATAGGTATGACTGGTGAGAAAAGGGGCAGCACAGACAGACTGAGGCAAGTTCAATTTTATATTATGTTTATTATTCCGGTAAATTTATTTTGGCTGAAGCAAATGTTTTCCCCGGCCCAGTAGAAAATGCTTTGCAGCCTGGTGCTGGTCCATGGTCCGGTGGTTTGGGACCGTTGCTGTACAGCACCAAAATACCTTAATTCATTTTTCTAATATGGAATTCAAATTAGTCAATTTCAAATACATATTTGATTTTGGATATTTTGTGATAGTTGTGCAGTGCCACATCTGCTATTGTACTGTCTGGGTCTCTTTAATATTTTTCCACATGTGCTTACACTGTTTATCTCCTGAAAAGAATCTTCAAACTGTGGACATCTACGTGTCTGTCAATATACTGTACTTGTTACAAAAATGTACTTAAGAAGAGACATGCATTTCTGTGGCCAGGATCCAAACATATTTTAGTGTATTTATTTTTAGGGATATTTTTTTTGCAGCTGGAGTGACCCAGTTTTGCCTCATCATATCTTCTTACTTATCTCATTGGCTACATCTGTAACGACTACTGATAGTAGTGTTATCATGTTCATCTTTTCAGAGAGAAAATGGCATAGTTGATACAGCATAATAAGTGGGCTTACAATGTGTAATGACTTGATAATTTATCTTCAATATCCTTTCGTTCGCAGTGGCCAATAGCCTCTGGATTTTGTTAAGACATTGTACTAAACCCCTAAAATGAGCAGGGGACTGGTAACTCATGATTTATATCGACTTGGTTTGATCTTGGGGATCCTAATCCTTATGTGTGGAATTATTTAAAATGAATGTGTAGGTTGTAATCTGCTTTTATATCTTTTAAGACAACCCTGTCTCCTAAAGAAATACGTTCCCATACAAGTAACCTGCATTCTCAATTACATCCCGAGGGAAATGTATTTTACATGTCCTCATACCACCGACAGACACACATTGTGAAACAAAACTACTTGGTACAGTTTAGAAAAAAGATCATGGGGTAAAATAAGTATGTTATTATGTAACAAAAGTTAAAGTAAGTTGACTTTTAGTTTCACACGGCACACGAACAGCGGTCTAACAGGTGAAATTATTGTGTTTAACCGACCCATCCATTAGTCCATCCCTACCTCTACATGGACTTTGATTAGAAACCTATTTGTGATGCGTCAAAGAACAAAGTAATCCGGGACAAAATCGTCAAAATGTAATTAAGAATGCAGTTAGTTAATTGTATGGGAACATAAGTTTTAGGTGACAGGGCTCTAAAAGCTGCTGTGTGGTAGCCAACAATGTGTATAACCCATAAATTATATATATATATATATATATATATATAATATAAATATACACTACATGCCCAATGTCACGTTAGCAAGCATTTTGTTACCAAGTTTAGGCTAACTATATTGATGCACGTTAAGCTAAAAAACGTAACGTCGGGACCGCAATGACCAGCTGTTTAGACATGCTATTGCTAAAACAATAGAGATAATGAGGAAAAATAAGACAATGTGTTACATTGTCTGACGACATTTTATGATCGAAGGATAAGCTTAGAAATCTAAATCACTGTTGTGGATACAAAATTCCTGTCCTGAAGCAGATTCTCTTTGTCCGACACCTCTGACTATGGCAGTGACCATGGTGCAGCTAGTCTAACGTTACTCTGTGTCTTTAGCTGCAGACTGTTGTACGTCCCCTTGTTGAAATCCTTTCCAGAGTAATACAGCCACAGTTTAGACCGTTTACCTGTCAGCCTTTTAACTGGGTTTAAGCCAGCTACTAGCTAACGGTTGGCTAACGTTAGCTGCTGCCAAGTGTAGTGTTAACTAGCGTCACATGTAGCGATGCTACTGTTGCCTCTGACGTCCGTTTCGGAGCACCAAAGGGCAGCACTGGCATTGAAGAGGCACGGAAATAAGGCACTGAAATCTGCGTTGATAGATACCGGTCGAAACCCGGTGACATATTGGCACCAGGTTTTGGTACCCAACCCTAATGCTAATCCAGTGTTTATTTGATTACATTGTTTGATTGTCTCTTGATCTGCTGGCATATTTTGAGTGCCTTTTGTAGCATCCACGGCAGGTTTCTACAGTAGATTTTCAACCAAACAGACACGAGTGACACATCATGTTTTGTGGATATGATGATAAATGTCTGTGGTTTTGAATCCTCCTGGTATTCAAGCCTGAATATCAGATGTTATGGCTGCTGTGTCTATCTGTGTGTGTGCTCATGAGACACATTTGCAGCTAAATTTAGGTGTTAAATCCTCCTTTTCTTTTGCTCTATCTTTCCAGTCCTCTTTCTATCTCACTCCTTTGGTCTCTCTCTTTCTCTCTCTCTCCTTCCTGTCTCTCTGCTTCTCCTTTGGTTCTCTCTGTCAACCTCTCTCCCTCATTTTCTCTCCCTTGCCCTCTCTCTCTCTCTCTCTCTCTCTCTCTCTCTCTCTGGGAGATACTACAGTTGTGTGTGGGTGGATGTTTCATTCCCTGCTATCAGTGACTCTAGCATCTCCTGATGCAGCTGATGCTTTGTTTTGCCTTCATTTGAAGCAGATTTCTAATCTGTTGATTGCTAGTCGGGTTTGATTAATAACGCACTTATTTTGTGGAAAACAAATTGAAAATACACCATAAAATGTATTTAATAATGCATGCATTAAAGCATGCGTGTAAATCATAGACATTTCCAGTTGTATTGTACATGTGTGTAATTATTTAACAATATTTCTAATTGCCAGCAGCTTTTAGAGTTCGTTAAATGTTGATGTTGGTAATAGCAACCCCTACTGGCATAAAGCTCACATCTCCCTCTCCCCACTGATTTACATTCTCCCATCTCGTCCACTCAGTGTAATTGATCTCACACAATCCTATCTACCTCTCGATTTGATTTCTCCTCTGTGCATTTTGCATTTTGTCTCATTTGGGGTTTAAGCAGGAAGTGAAGCTCAATTTCAGTTTTGCACTCGCTTCAATACAGAACCCAATCTGGAGGAGCATAAAAAAAAAAGTCTGATACATAACTAATGTCTTGCTTTTGTGTGACATTTCTATTCTAAAGGCAGTCCATTATAGCTCCCTGGCCTATCTATAGATTAATAGTGGTTTGCTTCAGCTTTTCTCATATTAGTTGATTAGCTCAGCATGACTTCGTATTTAGAGCTGCATCGATTAGTCGTCTAATTGATTAGTCGCCAACTATTTTGATAAATGATCAACCGTTTAAGTAATTTTGTATGCAAAAATGGCAGAAAATGCTGTCCTCATCCTCTCAAATATGGAAATGTCATGCTCTTTTAATTCTTTTTTATATCATATCAAAATGAATATCTTTGAGTTTTGAACTGACAAAACTAGATATTTAAATACATCACCTTGGACTTTGAAAAACTAGGAGTGATATTTGTAACTATTTTCTTGACATTTTAAAGGCCAACCGATTCATTGATTCATCAAGAAAATAATCTGCAGACTAATCGACAATGAAAATAATCGTTAGATGCAGCAATATAATTACAGTAGTAGCCTACTCTTGACCTAGCAGCAACCCTTTAGCGCATTGAGGATTAGCTCCACAGAAAGTTGTGTATTAAATTTCTCTGAAAGGATTGATTTCCTTAATGTTTGTTTAGGAATTCATTCCAGACATCCGATATCAGTTATGTAGTTGTAGTTAGGACCAAGTATAAATCAAATGCAATGAAAAAAAACAAAGGACAAGGTTTAGCATGTAGACAAATGCAGACATCTATACAGCCGGCCTCACTGCAGGAAATTCCTGAAGGGATACTTTGAAACACCATGAGGTGAAATACCTCTTCAGTACTGGGGCTGAGGAATGAACCGACTCTGAACACTAGAGCAGGTACATTTCAGAAGATGTGCATCCGTCAGAGAGTCCATCCGTCAGAGAATCCATCATGCTTAGCCTGAGTTCCAGACTGATGTGTTTGTATAATTTCTAATCTCATGGAAAAGCAGATTGCCAACACTCTATCTATCTAAAAAAAATTGCATGGATTTAGCAGTGTGAATGCAAATGTGCAACAAAGATGAGGGTTGCTGGAAGAATAATTTCAAGTGGGTGTTTGTAGCCAAATGCAAAGTCATTTTGGAATGATTGTATTATTAAGGTGTTAGCACATGCATTCTCTCCATGGATAGCAGAGGTAGGGGACAGACTTGAGTTGTAAATTTGAGGGTTTGAGACCTGCTTGACTTAGATTGATAAACAACTCGACTTGACTTGGTAGTCAAGACTTGAGACTTGACTTGGACTTGAGACAAATGACTCAAAAGAATGTGACATTTTATCAATGTAATACATGGCAAGTGCCAGTAGGGGCAAAAGGACATCTCCAGGAGCAATTGACTTCTTTCATCCATTGTCAAGTGTGTAACACCACCTAGATGCTCTGATTTATAATATTAGGGCTGTCAAAAGAATTTTTCATTTTTTTTTCATAATCGCAATTAATTGCTGAATTTCAATCACGTTTTTTTCACGTTTATGATTAAAATTCAATTATTTTGCATTTCATAACCATTTTTAAGTCTGGTTTATCAATGTAAACAAATTATTACCAATGTATCTTGATTGGGAATCAAATGAATGCAAAGAAAGTTACTTTATGAACTTGACTTTTTGAGATTTATTTGATTATTTCAAATCAAAAGATGTGCAATGAGACTGAGGTAACACAATCAATGGCTTCAGAAATATAGCTTGCATATAGTTTGCTTTTAAAAATGTAAAAATAAATTATACCGCAAAAGTGCATGCACAATAAGTCCAGATGGTCTGCAGTTAGTTGTCACCCATTTTGCAGCGCTTCAGTAAATTTTTTTGATTTGGTTTCATCCACAGGTCTGTGGCGACTTGCACTCTCCAAAATAGTGCTTTACCTGAGTCCGCTAGCTTGTCTCTGACCTGTCGATGGAGCTGTCAGGGAGTTTTTTTTGAAGTAAAACATGCCATATATGACTGTGTTCTTTATCTCCATGGCTGCAGCAGGAGGTAGGAAGTGTCTGTGGATGCTTGACAACAAGTAAACGTGCCTCAAATGGTCAAAATAGTAGCAGCCAAAAATCCTAGAGCGTAGCGATTCTTCGTAGCAAAGTTAATTTGGTAACAGCACCAGTGACGGTGTAAAATAAAGAATCTTTGGTGCATGCGAGTAACGTGATGAACACAATTAGAATGTGTCATGCTCTGTCTTTAATCTCATCGCGATTAACGCATTAATGCTGACAGCCCTAAATAATATAATAGGTTGGTGATCCCAATCACTCTGTCCACTAGGTGGCAGTAATGCAGAAAATGCTGTGTTCTCAAATGACGAAGAAGCAATGCTGTCGTTTGTTTTGCGGAGGTTTTTCAAGTTTGTACGATATTTAGATTTTGTTAGTTTTTGTTGTAATATTAGAAATAAAACACTTTTCATGTCTTTGAATTGATTTTAAATTTGGAAACTGGGGTAGATCATCAGAATGTTGTATGACTTGACTTGTGACTTGCTTGACTTATAGCAGGGACTCCACTTGAGACCTGCTGGTGCATGTGTGACTTACTCCCACCTCTGATGGATAGAAACATGGTAATCACGGATATACAAATTGTGTCAATTATTAAAATACATAGAAAAGATTATAACTGTCAGATTGATTTCTAAACATAATATCCTAAAAATAATAATAATAAACAAACAAATCATAAATAAGCTCTGCTACTTGTTACGGCAAAATCCAAAGAACTTTTTTTATGTTCACTAAACTCCACTGTTGTTGCACTAAAACATTCTCGAAATTATGTTATATAATGAACTTGAACAGTGGCTGTCTATAACTCCTCCTCTGATCGAACCCTTACCCTGAACTCTTAGCTGTCTGATGGAATGGCCACTTGTCTGGATGGGTACTTGACGAGGCTGATGCACACTGCGGAGGTTGAGCCGTGATTGCTGGCAGCTCGCGGCCAGAAAAGAGCAGCTATCTGCCTACAACAAGCCAAGCCAACTCAGCAGGCTCTGACAACAAAATTGGCAATTTGCTTCCACTCTGAAACGTCTGGGTCATGAGGTCGATTGGCTGGCGGACACCCCTGATAGAATCAAGATAACCAAGCCATGCACCACTACCCAGTGACTCCTGCGGGCATGAGAGTTAACAACCAGACCATAATCTGGAACTATCATATCACGGAAAACATTTACGGACTAGATGTGATGCCTGTAATTCAGTCCAAGTGCTTTAATGACACCTTTTGGGTGATTTTAAAAGCACATTTCACCAGAGAAGGCTTTATTTGTTGTGCACCGTGTGGTAGATTAAAGATCTGCCATCTGCTTTCCCTTAATAGAGTCTGACCTCTCTCATTTGATCTGTCAGCAAAATTGGCAATTTGCTTCTCGTCTGAGCCATCTGACTGCAGAGGTCGATCCATTTCACCCTTCTGTGCAGGAGCTGATGGAGTAGAGCCATACACGTCTAGCTATATTGGCTGGAAGGGGAAGTGCTGCTGTAGATTAGTCCTGGTAGACGTGGTGGTGTCTTTAGTGCATGTGGCAAAAGCTGGCTCTGTAACATTACTTTCTTTAAAAGGCATAGTTCATGATATGACCTACCTTTTTTTAAATAACAAATGAAGTTGTTTGACGGTGCTTTCCAGAATAACCCACATGATCATTTTTATCAATGCTCAAATGGTTAATTATGTCACAGCTGATCTGACCAACTTTGGACCGTGTTCAAGGCTATGCCAGTAGGCGTGGAAAGTTAGGAGATAAAATTGTACATTACAGGTGGAAAAACCCTATATAAATACAGTCCATTTACCAGTTCTTCAGCTCCTGGTATTGTCTTTTTTTTCACAGTTGCTCAATGTGCTCCGTTCTAAATGTCAAGACATGTGGTTCGATCCCTGGTCCCCTGCAGTCCCATGTCCAAGTGCCCTTGGGCAAGATGCTGAACCCCGAATTGCTTTAGGATTGCTGTGCAATCAGTGTGCAAATGTTTATCTGATAAGCACGTGGCATCTTGTATTGCAGCCTTGGCCACAGTGTATGAATGTATGAGTGTGTGTGTGTGTGTGTGTTGTGTGTGTGTGTGTGTGTGTGTGTGTGTGTGTGTGTGTGTGTGTGTGTGTGTGTGTGTATTTCAGGGGTCTGTAACTTTTTTTTTAAGCCAAGGACCCCTTAACTGAGAGAGACGGATAAGAGACCCCCTACTACATATAGTAAATTGTATAAAATGAAGTTGCACAATAAACTGGGCCTACAATAAGGTGTAGGGCAGCCTAAATCCATTACTCATACCTTTTTAGTGCCTAGAATACCAAGCTATCAAAATAATAATAGTTGTCATGATTTTATAAAACGTGTTTTAATGTTAAACATTGAATTGAAAGCACAGTGAATCCTTATGATTAACTGTATCTGTGGATGTCTATCTTAGTATCTACCTTACCTATAGGCCAGTTATTCTATCATCAGTGGGTTTTTTTCACAATTAGGCTGATTTTATATTTCCTAATAATATGTTGAATTCATGTTAAGACATTTTACCTTTAAAAAAAATTATAAAAATTATAATTTGGTGACCCCCCTGCAGTCTGAGGACCCCCTAATGGTCCCTTAACCCCTGTTGAAGATCTCTGATGAATGGTGAATGGTGCCTGCACTATGTACAGTAAATGTGCTTTTAGTATTCTTAAATCCTAGCAAAGGGTACGCTTACCTTTACTGCCCTGCAAAGGCAAAAGACCTTAACTGAGAAAAATGACTTTAAAGTTTCTGTTTTGTCCAGACAAAAGTATTATAGGTAGAACTCCCAAAATTTGACAACTAGTTGTTATAATGAAGAAATTTTTGTATGCAAAAAATCTTGAGTTCAAAATTGACCTTTGACCCTTGTTTGGCAGTTACTGTACTCTGCCTTTGTATCATGTGCCAAAAACAAGGAGTCATGCAAAGGAAAAAGGCAGTAACTGACATATAATCAATATTTGCTTGCTGTTCACCATACTTACATCCATTATAAGAACACCTAACCAAGGTCTAGTCATCAAGGGATTTGTTTTAAATTATATAGAAGACAGTTGGTTGTTCCTATTTAGTGCTATTTGATCAGGATAGTGTGGCAACACTAACACAGTTGAACAGACAGATAAGTTACTTTGCAGTACAGTATACAGTATGAATAAATACAAGAAATATTTTCTCAAAAATAATTTAATTATAATTGAACACATAGGTATATATATTGTTTAACAATAAATATATAATGTTTAACACTTTTGCAAGGCACTGTATCCGTGTCATATTCTCATTAGGGGCTGAGCCCCCCTAAAGGTCTGATCCTAGAACAGCCCCGGTTAAGGGTTAAGGGCCACCAAAACTGCTCAAGATGCACAGTCAACAAACTTGACTTGGATTACTACTTTTTAATTCTGAGATAACATTTAGGTTAGAATACTTTGTACGGACGTTAGCAATAACTAGCTTAGTGCAATTATTTGGATTTGTGTAAGATTTGACATGAACACCTGCAAGAAGGAAATATGGCTCAAACACGTATGGATTGTTCTGGATACAGCAGATGACGTGCTTTGCTATGGATTATATTTTCCATGGATTATATCGGATTGCATGGAAAGGTAGGATGCCAGCTGTGTATTTAATGATTCGTTTTCGGCGTCTGATGTGAGGCTCCGCAAAGTTAGGAGGTGGGTCAGCATCACCGTTAGCGCTATAAAGTTAGCTAGCTCCGGGCTGTCACGGACACTGACAGAATAGGAATCATCGCCACTTTATTTGAAAGATATATCGTGTGTATGTTACGTAGTTTGGTGACAATTAAAAGCGGCAAACTTTGACAGTACGACGAGGCCAGAGTACAGTAACATCACGGCGGCACAGTAACATCTCTCTTGATGGCTGGCTAAACAAAGTCAGAACACCTTAACTCAACTTCAGCGTGCCGGAACAAAGGCAAAGAGCCGTAACAGCTGTTACGGCGTTCTGCTGTGGTTTCTCGTATGGTTTTGGATGTTACGGTTGTCATAGTCTTTTATTTTCTCGTTAAAACAATCAAATTGACTCACGATATTTATTCACATGATAAAGGAGGTCTCAAATACCCCAAAAGTGACATTAACCAAACATGATGTTACGGCGTTTTGCCTTTGTAGGGCAGTTTAGAGCAGCCAACATTGTCATCTTTTGTCAGGATCCAGCTGTGACTGATTGCCTTTGTGCCACTCTTGTGGCCTTTTTGTGTATTTTGTTGTGATTTGTGCTTGTTGCTGTGTTCCATGTGTTCTGTGGTTACCTGTCTGTCATCTGTCTTTGTCTCCGCCCATCCCCTTATATGCTCTGCACTTCCTCTCTTGTTAGTTTCCCTCTAGTTCTGTTCTCACCTGTTCCACTTGTCTCGTTAGTTTCCCTCCGTTTCTACTCTCACCTGTTGCTCGTTACGGTCTTGTCCAATCCCCTGTCTTTCTGTTTATTGGTCTGTGTATTTCTTAGGGCTGTCCTCGACTAAAAATATTCTTAGTCGACTAACACTTATAGGATTTTGTCGACTAATCGATTAGATGATTTAATTGACAGAGCTGTGCGCTTTGAGAGGTGGCACAATATAAATGTAGTTAATTAACCATCTGTAAAACTGAGTTTCTCCACAATTAATCCTGCAAAAGCACCACTTTAAATCTTGTGTTTACCATAAATGTGCTCAGACGTTTCCTGAAATAAATAATTAAGCATGAATAAGTATAAAAAATGACTAATTGACTAAAGAAATCTTAGTCGACTAAGACCAAAATGACTGATTAGTCGACTAATCGACTAAGAGGTGGCAGCCCTAGTATTTCTACACCCCTGTGTTCCTTTGTCTCTTGTTGGTTCGTCTCTCTCCGTTTGTCCTGTTCGAGTGTAGGTTTGTAGTTGAGAGTTTGTCAGTTGTAGTGTCAAAATAAAGTGTGTTTGTTCTGCACTTCTGCATGGAGAGTCTTGCATTTGGGTCCACCTGCTGAAACCGTGACATCTGTAGCTTTTCTAAGTTGGTTCAGACCCTCATTCATTCGGTCAACCTTTAGTTATATAAGTTCTTATTTATTTATCGAGAGATCATTGAGGGGGGTGACCCCGAGTCAAATTACAAAGACAAAAACCAAAACAATACAGAAAACACCATCGCAATAAAACCTTCTGAATTCGAAAAAAAATCACTTGATAAATAAGTTAGGATAATAATGATGCAAAAGAATGAGCAATTATGTAAAGCAATTACAAGTAGAAGTTTGCAGGTTAAAACCAGATTTCAAAATTATCCAAAAATGCAATGAAATCAATTCCATTGTTTTTTTTTTTTTTTTTTTAGAAATCACCTGCTACTGCTAGAAAGACAATATTTTACAGTGTGCACTACCTTCACCCCACCTCTGGAGCTCCATCCTCCACATGTCAGTCATCTTGACGAGCTGCACAACTCCAGTTTGAGCTACCTGGCACCTGGAGGGACTGACAAGACAAGTCTGACAATTGGGGGATTTAGAACCTACAGGGCCAGCCACTGATAACGTAGCACATATCTCTGTGATGCTACACATCATTTGGATGTTGTTTGTTGCAACTTCAGATGTTTGTTTTTCAGTCTTCTACAATCAAGCATTAACTGCAGCTTCTGCATATGTCAGCCTGAAGAAGCAGGCCAGAGACATCACTTAGCCACAATGCTGTAATGAAAAGATCAGTGAAGGAACATTACAATGTTTTACACTAACCAGGGCTTAATTTGAGCCGGTACACACCGGAACATGTTCCGGCACCTCCGACATTGGATCCGGAACCTTTTTTTATTGGATCCGGCACCTCCTTAACCTGACTCCGCCAGATGGATTGCTTCGCATTTGCTCGGCATATCCATCTGGGAACTTTCCGTTGGAGAACTTTTGGGAAGGGGTGAAAATACTGGTTAGCTGATTGGATAAACCATCTGTCTATCACCTATGTTGGTGATAGACGGGCCAAATCAACCAATCAGATCCACGAAGCGTATGAAAATACAACCACAAGCCCCTGCTGCTGCAGGCAAAGCATAGCTCGTTAGCTCAGCATGCAAGCAACATTTCGGTAAAGGATATTTGCCGTTTGTGTAACGAGAATTTAGGAATAAAAGACACCATTTCAGGTTCCTGCACCATATTCCAAAAGAAGGATCCAAGAGACAAAAAGCATTAGCGAGCGGCTAACAGAATTAGGGCTACCACTGTCTGAAAATACTGGTTAGCTGATTGGATAAACCATCTGTCTATCACTCCCTAACCCACCTCAAAACCAACGCTGATTGGCCCGGTCGTTTGGCTAACGGCTCCAAATTTTAAAAAATGTCAAAAAGACAACAAAGTTTGCTTACCTTGTTCTAATACGCTGGCCAGTCGGATCCCAAACAAGCAAAAACCGTTTCTGCCGATCAAGGATGTGGAGACCACGGTGGTTTTTTTGGTTAATTGAATAGTCCGATGGATAGTTGCTGCTTGTGAAAACGATTGTTGCAGTGTATTTTTTTACATTTCGCACCGATGCAGTGCATGTTCGATGCATTGCCCTGATGTACACACAGCGTTGTTTAGGTTTTGTTTAGTCAGAGAAGCTACGTAGGCAGTGTCATTTTGTTTGTTCCGTTACCTCCAACCCCAGTTTTGAGTCGCCGGATCCACCCCCCCCCCTCTGAGCTCCGGGACCTTCCACTTGACAAATTAAGCACTGACACTAACCCTGACAAATTGAGGACAAAAGTGCACGGTAAAGAGTCTTCTTCTGTTCTGCTTAACCCTGCTGTTCATTATCTATCTCCCTCCTACAGACGTACACTTATGCAAACACACACCAACGCATTGTCATGAATGGATTTATATGATATTGTACAAAAACGTCTACACCGTTAGGTGCCGGCCGTTTTCGTGGCAGCCAGGTTGAGTTTAGCTGGCAAAATGTGACCGTCATGAGGCAACGACAGCTTAGGCACCAAAACGACTAGTTATGATTAGAAAAAAAAAGATTGTGGTTTTGGTGAAAGTCTTGTGTTTCTCACAAACTTGCTTCCCCGCTTGAAAGCCCTGTGTTTTAGGACACAGCCTGACCACCTCCCTATGCGGACCAGAACACTCTTATACAGCAGCAGTCTATGTGGTGCATACAGTAATAAATATGTGGGATACATACCAATTACAATGCATGACTTTACGTAGCTATATGTACGAATGGTTCATGAGAACAGCCTACTCACATACACAAAAAAAAACAAATCAGGTTTTACGACAGAAAACCATATAGGCCTACCATTCACTAGAAGACTTGAACAGACTACTTCTCACCATCTCACATCTAAACACAATCATCTCACATCTAACGTTAAAGGGTTAATTGGAGATCTTGCTGGTTGACAATGTTCACATGATTTAACGTCACTACCAAGACTTTAAACTTACGATAATATCAAACTTTTTTTTGGAACGTCAAAATGCGAAAAACACTGACTGAGTTTTATGACCACCTTACAACAAATGGTTAAGAGGACGGGCACCAACTCTAGCAAGACTCTCAGGATTTCATTCCGATATTGGAAATTAGTCTGTGACAATGGAATCGCTTGAAAAGCCGGTTGGTGTAAGGTCGGAAAAAGGCCTGAAAATAACAGCACTTACACACTCAGAAACACACAGACATGGTCACACACAGTTTTAGTTGTAAAAAAAACCTCCACACACAGGAAGCCTTCCCGTGGCGTAATGTTGAAACCGAGTGTATAAAGACAGAGACAGATCAGCAGGACGCCAGAAGAGACGGGAAGCGCTAAATTCGGGAACATGTCTAAACCTTGACATACCGGGGGGAAGGAGAACAGCTTCAAACTGTTTTCTGCCATCGGTGGGGAGAGGAGAGTAAAATAATAAAAAATGTCCCCCTCTCTTTCTCTCTATCTGTCTATCTTTCTCCCCCTCACTGTTTTTTGAAGCATGAGGAACATTATGTGTTCCGTTAGAGCCTTTATATCTGCTTGTGCCGTCACCGGCAAGAATACCTGCGCTTCATGCATCACTTTCAACTTCCTCACTTGTTCTCGGAATTCATACTTTATTATATATTTTTTTATTTATAAAAGTTGCACTATCACGGTGTTGAGAAGTTATTTATGTTTTTATCCTCTGAGAATTGTAACATTGTAAATGTAAATTAAGAACAAGATAGGAAATCCAAGATGGTCTGCATTCACTGATCTATGATAGTGGGAATTGCAGTGACAGAACTGGTGTCCATGCACATAAGGGAAGAAATCAAATGTTTCCACTAGGTAAATAGTTTTTTTACAGTAAGCATAAGAAAGTTGAAAGTTATTTCTATGTCCTATTTATTTATTATTGATTTTTGGGGTTTGAGTTATTTATTTATTTTAGTTATAAAAGTTGCACTTCTGCTGTATGTTTTCTGTGTGGGGATTGGCAACATTTGTGCAACTTTTGGGAGATACAGACACAGACTTTTATATATAGACAACACCAGAAAAGAGAAGGCATGGAGTTTAATTACAGGAGTGCTTGGAGTGGAAGGTAGATGCTAGCTTAATAAACAGGTGATTGTTCTGTAAAGTACTTGTAGAGTACAATATTATCTGCGAGTCGGGCAGCAAGACGCTCCGCTTCTGAGATGCTCACGGTGTGGTATGGCGCATGGCGGAGGACGGAACAAAACCAGAATGCAGCGCAGATGCGCCCAGTGGAAAATCGGGGTCACCTGTAGTCTCTGGTCTTTATACTGTAAAGAGAAAAGACAAGGTATGGGTAAGGAGTCTTTGATGTTACGTGTTGCCATAGCGAGGAGTTTGACTGACAGCCAGTCATCCAATCATGACAGTTACATACCGGTGTGCTTTTTGAGACGTCCAATCATGATTCACAGTTTGCGCTGCTGCCGCTGCATAGCATACTTGATAGATAACCTGACAACGTTAAAGGTATCTATGATCTATGAATGTATTTTCCATTCAAACGAATAGTGCTCTCTAGCGCCTCACTTTTTCAAATGCGTGTTGCAACTACGGTAGCCGTTATGTACCAAGAAGCTATGGCAACGTGTCTTCAAATTTTCGCTTTTTTGACAACGAGGATTCCTTCTCCTGTGGCTCGGCATAAGTATGATCCTCCATTATGAACTAAAGTTCTCCGTTTCAAATGGTTTCAGTCACGTGACGCTGGCTCTGAGCGAAAATGCGTTGTGGATTAGCTAGACATGTAGGCTAATGCTTTATGTCCCTCTCAGCAATCATAGTTTTTCAAAAAGGCGGAACGACATGGAAGCCTCCTTGGACATGCCCGTCCAACGTAAATACAGATAAGAAATTCTTCGCTTGGGAGGATATGTCAGATCATTACATCAGAGTTAATTTTACACCAATGAGGACATATTTATGAATGAAGACATTGATTTTAGCTAATAAAATACTTAAAACACTACACAATGTACCTTTAAATTATATTATTTTATATTTACCAGCTGACATTCAAATTTATGAAAACGCAATCCGTTCTCACTCCAAACTCATAAAATACTGACTTGGGCAGTGGCTGTCAGCGTCATATATGATGCAAAGAGCACCCTTCAGCATGTGTGTGTGTGTGGGACGCACTGGTCAGAACACCAGCTACGCGGCGCTTGAAAATTACATAATATTAGGAGAGACAACGGTAGTGAGTAGCGTGAAAGGCCAACATTCTGCGTAAGGAGGTTGGTTGGGGTGGTGGATAGGTCAAACAACATAGGACTGTCACCCAAGAGACCGGGATTCGTTGCTAAACCCAACAGTCCCATTCTTGTCCAGTCTTTTCCTAAACCCAACAGTCCCATTCTTGTCCAGTCTTTTCCTAAACCCAACAGTCCCATTCTTGTCCAGTCTTTTCCTAAACCCAACAGTCCCATTCTTGTCCAGTCTTTTCCTAAACCCAACAGTCCCATTCTTGTCCAGTCTTTTCCTAAACCCAACAGTCCCATTCTTGTCCAGTCTTCTTTTCCTAAACCCAACAGTCCCGTTCTTGTCCCACATGTCATGGAAACGTACCTTTTATAAGCCCACCCACAATCTATTCCTTAACCTAACTACATCAAAAGTGACGCCAGTAGTCCCGACCCAGCACGTTAAAATAAAGCTTGTTTAGATATACTGTAGCTCGTTTAGATATAGCTCGTTTAGTTATGACGCCAAAGGAGACCAAGCGTAATTTAAGCGATGGGAGTGAGAATGTGATGGAATAAACGCAAGTTATCCGATTCATCATGCCTCACGTCAAGTCAAGTCTTAAGTCATTAACTTAGAAGTCCAAGTCGAGTCTCAAGTCATTTCTTTTTGTCAAAGCGGTGACTTGAGCCGACTCCAGTCCAAGTCACCAAGTCTCAAGGTCAACATCTCTGTTGGAATGATGTGACCTTGTTGAGGACATGCAGAGCTCAGAAGAAGAGTCTTACTTTTATAAAGGGAATAAGAGAACAAATATATAAAAGGTTTTGTTACCACCTGTAATCATTTCGGTATCTAACTGGTCAGATAACCACTGACTACTGTAATGTTCATGCTGAATTTGTTGATTCACTACTCTGTGAAGAATTAAGAGGGAAAACAATTGTCAGTTATCAAATTGAGGCAATATAAATAAATACTGCAGCATGAATTTATAATGAGCAGCGTGACTATATACTGCAAGTTAGAGATTTCAAGCATCACACTAAATAAATTATGCAAAAAGTTGGAGAAAAAAAAATGATGTCCTTCATATGTCACTGTGTCTTTCTGTCTCTCAACTTTCCAGCTGGAGTCATCATATTATCTTTGTCTCAGGGTTGTGTCAACAAAATGCCAACAGTCTAGCTATTACAATGTTTGTTTTTTTCCCTGCCAGCTTATTACAACTGCAATTTTGATATTCAGAATCTAATTTTCCTCTGTCCTAGTTTTCAGATTCTATGCTTTTTTAATAATAAAAAGTGGGATTGCTCAACAACTGCACTTTTTATATATTTAGAATCTAATGTTCCTCTGTCCTAGTTTTCAGATTCTATGAATCACAAGCACCACTTTTGGAGAATTATGCTCATATCAGATCGTAGTGTCTGGAGATGCAAATCCAGCAACCATGACAGCAGTTTAACAGACTTATGTTGCAAACTTATTCAAAATATAATCAAAACGAGCTTCTTTAAAGATGTCTTGACTTACTCTATAATTAATATCTCATTGCATTTCTTTTTTTTTTCATCCCAGTGTTATGTTGTGTCCAATTCCCATTGGACTGGGGTCTCTGTAACAGCCTCAACTGACACATCCCGTATCATTTTCAGCTGAAAAATCTGAAGTCTGTGTGTATAAAAGCATGTGGTGGGCTGGTTTTGGTCAGCCTGTCCTCACGAACCATTCGTTCAAAAAGCTACGAAAAATGAAGCACTGTAGTTTGTAAGCATTCGTGAGCATTTTTTTTGCTGTGTTCACTACATTGACGGCCGCTGTATAAGAACGCGGTCTGGCCGCGAAGGGAAGAGGTAGAATGGGATGGGTGGGTGTTAACAGAGAACTTTCAAGCCAGAGAGCACAGTTCACTTCCCGGGGAAAACTAAAGCCTTTCACCCAGGAAATGGGTGTTCCTTAGGAGTGTTTTAATCCAAACCACAATCTTTTTCCTAATCTTAAATAGTTGTTTTGGTGCCTAATCTTAATTTTCGTTGCAGCTCATATTTTGTGTACTAAATTTAACCGTAATGCCGGCCGAAACTACTGGCAGCTCACGGTGTTTTGTACCCGGCTCATAGCCGGCATCTTGAAGCTCTGTAGCGGCTTAAAGAACTAGCAACTGCCGCTCAGTGTCATGGAGCTCGTAGCAAGCCGGCATCACGTGACCAGCCGGCGGTTTCCTAGTTTCATAGGATGTCATACGTTTTGGTGTGCATACATTTTCGTACAATATCATAAGGACCTGTTCATGAGAATGCATTGCTTTGGTCCAGTTAGCTTTAAATACTTTTGGGACAGGATTTTAAAACACCAGCAGTTGGGAAAAACAGTACGCATACCGTGGTCTCTGGGGTTGGTCAAACATGCCCATCCATCCATCCCAACCCCCATCCTAAGACTTTTGGCAGCAGTATAATAATGTTTATAGTTGTGGCTTTTCTACTGAATGCAAAAATGTCTTCATTTACAGCTTTTCGTTCATTAGTCTGTTTTCAGTTGATTTTAGCTAAAACTTTTAGATAGTGCTTATCATGAAAACAGAACCAGCAGTTGTTGTAAGCTATTTAGAAAAATAAACCATGCTTAAAAGAAAACTATGGTTTACTACTGCTTTTCGGAGCTGTGGCCATCTATTCATTCTAATGACGTACTCACCAATGCGAGTTCAATGAGTTCTGGGAACCGGCAGCATTGCTAAAACAAAGTCCAGCATTACAGTTATTAAATCCACTTTACTTGGTTGTAAAACTGCAAAGTTAAACTTGTTAGTAGGCACAATTGCAGCAAGTGTGTTAGATCACAATTGCACCAGAAAATTGGTCTGTAAACTGTGATGGATATGTACAACAAGACAGTCTGGGTAATATTTTAATCATTTGCCTTTGTCTTTTCTTCCAAATAGATCTGACCAACCTGGGGCTTTGTTTTACAACCCTTACCTATCGTCTGACTGCTCGTGTTTCTTGCACCATTGGACCTATTTTTTTATGACTAGGACTTAAAACTCTGAATTCTGACTCAAAACTCAAGTAAATTTTTCAAATGTGGCCCTAATCCTCTTCCATAATAAGCAGTCATTGTATTGTAAAGTGTTTTTTATTGACATTTATAGCATGTAGCAGGGCCATGGTCTATGTTGTGACTCACTGTATTGTGTTGCATACTACTGTGAATGTTGATTTATAGATTCTTTGTAAAATAATTTGAAACATAAAATGCTTCAGGATGGAGAACAAATTTGATACTTTGATTTCCAGGATTCATATAAACCCATAATAATACAAATGCAGCGTAATTTATTTAAACTGACTGTTTGGGGGAAATTTAAGGGGAACTATCCCACACTGTAATGTATACTGTCTCTTACTCTTCTTCTAACACATGCTTAGGGCTGGGTACCGGACTTTGATACTTTTTAGGCACCGACGGAATTGCCTCCACAGTATCGAGTATTGAAAAATGCCTCGTCATTCAATACCAAATTTCACTACCTTAGGAGTAATACTTGTCACTGTCAATGAGCCAACAAGAATGCAGCATGATTTTACCAAGATCTAATAATGCTTGTGATTGGCTTTCTAATGTTAACACTCACAGGCATGCCAGACAAACTCTACCTTACGCACAGAGCTGGGCTCATGTGTGTGTGTTGCCGTATTTTGAAAGGCTTGACTACAGTGTGTGTAAAGGAGTAAAAAAAAATTAGAAAATAAAAAATGTATACCATAACGTGTAATGTTGCAAATTTATTTTTGTTAAAATGGATTTAAAAAAAATTGGTATTGAAACAATTTGGTACCTGTATCAGTATGGAAACTTTTTGAGCAATACCTTGGCTTGTTACAATTATTATATAATTGTCTAATTGTCAATTATTTTTAAATAATCGCCATTTCTTTGTCTAACCGCAATTAATTACAATCAGTGGCTAAAGTCTTAAGGCGTATAATGTTTGAGGTAATTTTTGATATGCCAAACTGTAATTAAATAAGTGATTACTGGTCGGACTATATATTTGTATTATTATTTCAGTTGTTAGTTGTTGGCACTTGAACCTATACACGTTCATAGCAACACAAATGGCCATGGGGGATAAAGTTAGAGACAATGTTATATGATAATAAAGAGATTTCATAGGCTGTGTATTTGTGGTATTACATTATCTGGGTCACATGACAGGGATATATATAACCAAAAGTTTTAACCTGCATGAATTCACTCAAAACTTGACTTAAATAGACAATTATATTGTTGAACGCAATTCATTCTGAGACAATTAATTGTACAGCAAAATTTGAAATTGTTAACGCTCTAGCGACAGCCAGCCCTAAACATGCATATGACCTACTCTGCAAAATGTATATTGCCTTAAACTTTACACATGAATATGACTTATATATCATTAGCTCAAAATGTAGTAGTAGTGTTTTATTTTTTCTTTGCTTTTAATGCAAATCCTGTCTGCAGTGAAATTTCCCTCCTGGGACAATACGTTTTTAGTTCGGGGCCATACAGTGTGGACGGCTGCAGTCCATCAGCACAACTCTGTTTACGCACAGCTCTGCTTGGAGGAAAAACAGTTTAACACTCAGCAGGAAAGTTAAAGCAGAAATGATGCTGGTGTTATTGTGCAGGCTCGGGCTGTGTGTGCAGATTCCAGTAGTTGTTGCATTGTGGGATGGAAGCAGCAGTGGGTGCTGTTGCTTTGGGTTGCATCAGATGTTGAAACAGCAAAGAAATGTTTGGAGAAGTGGGGCGATGTTAGGGGTGGGCGGGAAAGAAAGGAAAACACACAGATGAATATGCAAGGGAGGCAGAGGAAGGGATGGAGATGGTGATTGAGATGGGGGGTGGATGTCAGGTAAAGGAGAAGGGAGAGAGAAAAATGGCAGATTGGGAGAAAAAGGTGTCAGAAGAACAAGAGAGAAAATTAGATAATGAGATGATGGGGAAGAGGTTTAAGAAGGGCTTAGAAAAGATGAGGAGAAGAGAGGGTGTGGGAGAAACGTCAGACATTTAGATGACAGACGAGAGGTAAAGAAGACAGGAGGTAAGTAAGGAGACAGTAAGAAATCAATGTATTGTCTTAAAGCAGTGGTTCCAACTTTTTTGGTCTGAGGTACCTCCACAGCCTTGTCAGGGGAACTCACCTACCCTGTCATCCGCTCTGTCTTTTCTTTCTTTCTTTCTTTCTTTCTTTCTTTCTTTCTTTCTTTTTTATTCAGAACAAAAATTAAAAATCTAATATTGTTGCAAGGCACCAAAATGCAACAAAAAACAATATAAAGTGTTACAAGAAATATGTTCAATATGTCCGTAAAGGGGCGGGACAAAGCCAAAACTTATTTTTCCCCACCCGTCATTCAACTCTAAATAGTTCCTGTACATATACAGTATATCATTATATATTCATAGCAATATAACAAAAATACTTTATTTTAAAGCTATAGTGGTAGTTTCTGTCTCCCCCATGAGGAATTCTAAGTAATGACAACAAAACTGTCGGCGCGTCCACATGATACAAGCCTTCGCACCTCATTTGGCAATGGCTTGAATGTAGTGGACATTCATTCATTAATATCAACAGAAGTTATGCACTAAGGCTTTAAACACCTACCAAAGATTTTTTATTTTATTTTGCACCAAACAACCCATCAACACCCCAATCTTATGTTCCAAATGTATAACACTAATCATGATAAAAGTGGATATCGTTAATTTTTTTCAAACTGTCAATATTTAGCTTGGTTTGGTCAGTAGCCTGTAGGCTACTACTTCTTGAAGTGAAGCTGAATGTTTCAACCATTTATCCATTACAACACAAATTGCTCATCAGTTTTGGATGAAGTGGTTAAAATTAAAATGCGGCTTGTTCCCTCTGCCAACTCATCCCCATGGTTAAATGACTCCACTCACTGTTTTCGGCGTGAATGTCGGAGGGCTGAACGACAGTGGAAAGCCACCAAGCTTCATGATCACCGGCTCTATCACAAAGAACTATTATCTGAATATAATAATATAGTTAAGGAGGCGAGGAAATCTTACTTTTCTAACTTTATTTCTTCCAGCAAGCATAACCCCAAAATCCTTCTTGACACTGTCAACAACATTATCAATCCTGCTCCTCCTGAGGTGCCAGTGTTTTCAAATAAGGACTGCAGTGACTTTCTATTTTTCTTTGAAAATAAGATCAGAGATGTCAGGAAGAACATCATCTCTTGTGCTTCTGCATGTTCTGTTCATTCCACTCAGCCATCAATTTTGAATCGTGTTGCTCCTATTTCACTGCAAGAACTCACTGACTTGGTGAGCAGTATAAAATCTTTCTTGAGCCCGGTAGATGTTATACCAACTTCCTTATTTAAATATGTCCTTGGGTATGTGAGTACTTGTGTGCTGTCTATAAGCAACAGCTCTCTGCAAACTGGTTGTGTCCCATCGTATTTTAAACATGCTGTTGTTCAGCCACTATTGAAGAAAACCAATCTGGATGCATGAACTCCCGCAAACATTAGGCCTATATCCAAGATGCCTTTTATTTCCCAAATTTTTGAAAAAGTTGTTGCCAAACAGCCCTCTGGCTTCCATCAGAGTGTCCAATGATTTAATGATATCTTCTGATGCGGGTAAATGTTCTGTTTTGGTGCTGCTGGACGTTAGCGCAGCTTTCAATACTGTGGATCACACCATCTTGCTTGAAAGTCTTAAGCACTGGGTTGGTATCTCTGGGAGCACCCTGGACTGGTTCTCCTCTTATCTTTCAGAGAGAAGTTTTTCTGTGTCTCTTGGTCCCTATTTCTCTGAAACTGCTGCCCTTTCTTGTGGGGTGCCGCAGGGCTCTGTGTTAGGTCTTGTATATGCTTCCACTAAGCCACATAATTAGGCAATTTGGGGATATCAGTTATCATATCTATGCTGATGACATCCAGCTGTATGTTTCTTTTAATCTGGAAGAGCGTGACAAAGTGTCAGTACTGCTTAAATGTTTGTCTTCCATTAAGGACTGGATGGAGAACAATTTCTTGCAACTTAATGAAGATAAGACCAAAGTCCTTATTGTTGCTCCGGATACTACAGCCTCCAAGGTTGTTCAGCTTTTGGGGGTCCCTTTCTTCAGCTGTACAGTCCAAACTCGGAAATCTTGGTGTTATCTTCACCAACATATCAAATCACTAACCCGTTTCTTTCAACTGAAAAACATTGCTAAACTTGGAGCCGTGATTTCGCAATATGAACTTGAGATGACCATTCCTGGTTTTATATCATCCCGGGTTGATTACTGCAACTCCGTTTTCACCTATCTCAGCAAGTCTTCCCAGGACCGTCTACAACTGGTCCAGAACTCTGCTGCAAGGCTGTTGACCAGGTCCAGCAGGATGTCGCGCATCACTCCTGTTTCATCCTTGTAAGTAAGTTATTGTTCTTACATATAAAGCATTGCATGGTCAGGCGCCTATTTATATCTCTGACCTGCTCCATCCGTACCCTACTAACAGGTCACTCAGGTCTTCTAACCAGGGATTACTGGTGGTCCCAAGCACTCGTTTGAAAATTAAAGGTGACTGTTCCTTTGAAGTGGTAGCTCCGACTCTGTGGAACACCCTTCCTATTAACTTATGTTCTGCAGTCTCGGTTGACGCTTTTCGAAAGCCACACTTGTTTCAACTCGCTTTTGTCTTGTCCTGTAATTTTGGGTTTTTAGTCTTTTACCTTCAATGGTATTGTTTTTGTATTTTTGCTATTTTCTGTTTTGGATCCTACTGTATTTTAACAAATGTTTATTGTGTGAAGCACTTTGTGACTTTGTCTGTAAAAGGTGCTATATCAAATAAATTATTATTATTATTATTATTATTATAGAAACTCCATACAGATGTGGAACAAATGTTAGATAAATACCAATTTGCTTACACAAAACAATGTAGTACAAGTGATGCCATATCAACAATAATGCACTTCACTTTGAAGCACCTTGAAAGTCCTGCTGCATATGCCAGACTGCTTTTTGTTGTTTTTAGTTCTGCCTTTAACTCAATCCAACCAGATATCATGCTTAGGAAATTAGTTCAGTTAAATGTAAATACCTTTTTAATCGGGTGGTATCACTCCTTTTTGTCAAACAGGCCACAGCAGGTGAAGTTTAACTCTGTCCTGTCTGATCCAGCAGTGTGCAGCACTGGCGCCCCCCAAGGGTGTGTCAGGGAGTGAGAATGTGTTGGAATGCCACAAAGCTTCTTAATAATTTTATTTTGGGGCTCTCTTTGTCATAAAAAAACAAATGAAAAATAAACATGAATAATAACTATATAATAACAGGCTACATTGTTTTACAGATAGCCTATGCTTACAGTGTGTATTGAAGTCACTTATTTTTCTAGTTTTTGTCCAGTCAAGCTTGTTCTGTATGAACATTAATTGTAGTAGGATATTTAGAATTAGACATAGCTTATGGACATCTGTGCATATGGTTGTAAAACATATTTTCGCATTATGAATAAGCCTTGAAATTAAGCCTAGTCCTTATAAATTTCCCAGGAACAAGAATTATTTTTTATTTATTTATATAGTGCTTTACAGGCTACTCAAAGACACATTAAAATAAAACCAGCACATTTAGCGCATAACAACAGATACAGCAATAAAACCAACACATAAAACAAGCATATTAAAGCTATTAAAACGTGGAGTGACTAATAGTAGTAATAAGTAGGAACAATTGTTTGTAAGGCATGTATGGTAGAACAGAAGAATGTAGGAAGGATGGCTTTTCTTTGCACAAGTAGCTAATAGAAAATGGTAATTTGCATAGCTATTTGAGTAGCCCAAATGTTCAATGTACTTTTTGTCTTCTGTTTTAACCCTGTGCTTGTTGTGTGTCTGCGTTGTAACTCTTGCAGCAATTTCTGTGTCCAAAACAAATTTCTCCTTTGAGAGACTAATAAAGATACTTTGACTTTGACTATTACTTTTAGCTTACTTTTTCAACTGTTCAATTCAATTTTATTTATAGTATCAAATCATAAAAAGAGTTATCTCGAGACACTTTACAGATAGAGTAGGTCTAGACCACACTCTATAATTTACAAAGCCCCAACAATTCCAGCAACTGTTAGCTATAACTATTTCAACTTTTACCTATTTTGACCCTTTCTCTATTTATTTTAGCTTATCATTTGAAATGTTTCCTTATTACTTTTAGCCAGTTATTTTTGACCATTTATACATTA
This sequence comes from Perca flavescens, assembly GCF_004354835.1. NCBI lineage: Eukaryota > Metazoa > Chordata > Actinopteri > Perciformes > Percidae > Perca > Perca flavescens. The sequence continues at coordinate 11,319,737 of NC_041334.1, forward strand.
CTTTTACCTTAACATTGTGCTGGCTTGCTAACTAGTTTTGACACCCTCAACATGTAGTGTTCAGGTGTTGGCTTAATGTCAATATCTAATTAGTTAAATTACTCCACAATCTTTCCATGTAGCCCCTGTCATCTGCAGAAGTACCCCCTGGGGTACAAGAACCCCTGGTTATGATCACTGCTGTAAAGGAAGGGTAGGAAGAAGATACATGTCAAGATACCCACCCATCCATCTATCTAGCTATTATCGCAGCTTTGTCCTGTTTGTATTCACATTCATATTTCCATATTAGCTTACTGGCTTATTTGCTTGCCTGCACATCTGTGCCATAGTCACGTTGTCTCAGTGTTTGAGTACCAGTGTAACTCCTATATGAGTTTGTGCAGTGTTTGTTCTTCTCTGTTTGCTGTGGTTTATTCTGCCTGCGTCATTTCATCCTGCTGCTTTTCCATAAGCTGTTTTGCTGTTGCTGTGTTGTTTTACAAAGACTACAAATAGGCCCGCCGTGCTCGACACAGTATGATCATATATTTTACTACTTTAATGGGAATGTAAATCCTTCATGTGCAGAATTATGTGAATATATAAATAAATATGTGATTGCTGCATCTTATGAAGTATTCTGATGGCATACGTTTGTTGGTGTACATTAATGCTTACTGCAGTGTCTTTTAAGAAAGGCGACTGTTTACTGGCAGTCACAAAAGTCCGACATTTTCTAATGAAACCCATAGCATTTTAACCCTTATACATAGAACAGAACGGCAGCTGCGGGAGATCGTTGTCTACGTGATCCTGTTTGAATCGTTCTAAAATATAAAGCAGAACAGCTAGAGCATTCATTTCTTTTGCAGCAGAAAACAAGAGGCTTCTGTCGTTTCCTCTTGATGTCGTACGACCGTTAGACATCATCACGGTACGTGACGTCCGGTGCAAAACAAGTTCTATTGCAGATGATACTATAAAAACTCTGCTCCTTAAAATGAGCATATACGATATTTTAAATAACTTATGTTTTTTTTTTTGGTTTTAAATGAGAAATGATTTGTTCATGTTTCTACATTTAGAAATCTTCTGAATCAATAGTTTTGTGTGTTTATTTAGTAAAATTTGATGAAAAAATGATTTGTCCATTTTTTATTAGTATTATTTACGATGCAACTCCAATACTTTAGTTATTATGGTATATTGACATACTGTAACCTTTTAGTTTAGGCTTAGGGATATGAAGCATTTGAAGATACTCCAAGAAATGACATCACAATAAGCAAAAATACCAATGCCGGCACAGGTGGACCATTTCTATTGCAGAGTTCAAAACCATGACATATTAACCCCTCTAATGAGCCGTAGACATGTAAAGGGCCTTACCTATAACAGTTCAATCAGGAGAGACCTCATTTGAGTGAACAGTTATTTATTGATGTGTGCATGATAATGATAAATAGTCTTTTGGCGGTTAGACCCCATCGTGACATCATCAAATTCCCATCGTGACGTTGTCATATTTCCAGGGGGCCGAGAAGTCATGGCTACATAGGATAAGACTAAGCGCAAACGCCCCCTAAACAGCAGGTAATGTGGAGCAGGAGAGGGAGAGTGAGGTGAAGGAGAGTGAGTGAGTAAATGATAGTCTTCCTGTCTGAACTTATGCTAGCTTCCTTTCTTGTGACAGGCATATGTAACAGTTTTGGAAACAGAGAAAAACGTCCCTTCGAAAGGCAATAAGAAAGAACCTATTTTGCCGTGAAGTTTGGAAGATTTGTCGGGCGTACCACTGGAGGGTGCAAGAAAGAGAGAAATCACATACGTTCCCTCCCTATCTCTCTCTCTCCCTCTCAAATCTAGAAATGAAGAGTGCCAATTTGCAACTCTGAGATTCCCCCACCTCCATATCCCCCCCCCCCACACACACACACACACACACACGCTATGCTGAAATTATCCCACTTTTTGCTCTCTTCCTTTCCTGTCCATTATTCCTTCTCCATTAGCAGTCATTACCTCCCCTTCCATTTGAATAAAACATGGCTGTAACTTCTCTTAATGGTTCACTTAAGACCTTTTTAACCCTGAAAATACTGTGCAATGACTCCCTGCCGAACCACAGGGGGAGTTATATTTGAAATGAGAATCATTTAATTTGCCATGTTCAATAAATGCACATCAGTTTTATCTGGCACTGCAGCGCGCTTGTAAGGGAGCCCATTGTGGTATTTAGAGTTCCAGTCCTTGCTTTGTCTGTATCATTCATATTTGTACTTTTTGATATATAAACCATCCTGCTTTGGCTTGGAGAGAATTCCTAAATAAGTAGACAGGAATGTGTCAGTAGGGAGAGGATGGTGCTGCACCAATATGAACCTACTTGGCAGGATTAAACTATCACCATCTTAAGTCCTAGCGTTGAGTTGTTTACTTCAAATGAATTAGGCGATTCTGCCGAAGTTTTTTTTTCATACTGTACAAGAGAGAGTCATTTACTTCTGTTGAGGAAAAATAAGCCCTGATATCTGAAATTATGCAGAGTGTGCAAACAGCAAGAGGAGAGGTGAGGTTGAAGAGGAAGAAGTTGTTGTAGCAAAGCTTTTCACAGAAGATATTGAAATACACACAATCTTCAGCAAACCTACGGCCTCCATTAACTGATGGTTTGGGTTTAGGAGTGAACCATTTTACACCCACTCTCATAAAATGACTGATTGCACAGAATTTGAGATGGCTCGAAGGACAAGACAGCAGATCTTACAATTGAGTGATGAATTATTCCAGTAGGTGGGCCGTTTTTGTTCAAAATCTGAAGCTGGCAGAGGAGAGATTGATATGTGCTATATGGTAATTCACATCATTCACATTTCCATTTCTGCCAAAACTGAAGAAGAAGAGCAGGAACGGAAGAAAGAGGTAGATAAGTGAACCCCAAAATCATATATTTGATAGGCGAAGGAAAAGGAAAAAAAAAGAGCAAACACAGTAGCAGAGGATGACAGGTGAAATGGGTTTAAGGTTTAAGGACACATTTGATATTGTGTCTTACCCAGAAGTGATGACTATAGTTCAAAGATGTGTATTGATGTATTTGTTTAGTGGACATGCTTTTAAATGCTTTTTTACTTTATTTTGTGTTTGTGTGTGTGTGTGTGTGTGTTTCACACAGAAGATGAAACTAATGAGAGCAGAGTTTATGGCTGAACGAATGCCAAAACAAAATAAAGAAGAGGCTCCAAAAGACCAAATAAAGATGATAATGAAATAACCAGAATCAATGGTACAAATACACAAGAAATATATTAAATTGTGTTCATAAGACAAATACAAAAATAGATTAAGACGTAAAATAAATTCATAAAAACAACAAAAAAAGCCTAGTTTCTAATAGTTTAAAAATAGATGATTATACAACATAAAAACACATTTTCATGTAACAAAAATGGTAGAGCCAAGAAAACCTGCTTCAGCAACTTGTCTTATTGGATGTTTTCACATTCAGTTCTGTCCTACTTCACATAAATCAGTGGACCTTATCCTCCATATGCTGCTTTGCTTGACTGACATGGTGATGTCACAGGACGAGGTGGGGCTAAATCCGTCATCACTGCTGCCTATTGGCTGTTGGACTGTTTTTGGATTCCAAAAACCCAACACTAATGTGATGCTGTTTTAGTGTCGAGATCAGAAGATGTGGCCTAGATTCAAGACGCACACACACCGACACACACACACACACACACACACACACACACACACACACACACACACACACACACACACACACACACACACACACAAATCCGCATACATCCACAAATCTAGAACACACTTGCATGCACATACACACATAAGAGTACCCAAAAAACAGACAAACAGATAAATGCAACACACACATTTGCACTCCCGTAGATAACAGATGCACACGTATGCAAAAGACCAACACACACACACACACAAGCACATGCAAGCACAAACAACTGCATCCTAATGCATGTATGCAGATGCACACTAAGAGCACAGCCACAAAGAAGAAAAAGAAACACACACTATGTGGGAGGAGATCTTTGAGTGCATACACTCGTATGTGTGTGTCTGCAAACACTAAGCCTCATGCTCTGAGATTAGCACTAATTTCCATTTCTGCCAAAATTGAAATGGAAGAGCAGGGACGGGAGAAAGAGGAAGATACGTGGACGCAAATTCAGATATTTTATGAAAAGAGCAGGAGGCGAAGGAAAGAGAGCAAACCCAGTAGCAGAGGATGAAATGGGTTTAAGGCAGCGATTCCCAACCACCGGTCCTTGGACCCGTTAGTACTGGGCCTTGAAAATGTTTCACACAGAAGATTAAGCTAATGAGAGCAGAGCAGAGTTAATCCAGCCACATCACTTGTTCTCTAATGCCCTATACAGACCTCACATAATGGTGTGGGTGTGTGTGCATGTGCGTATGTTTGTGTTGGATTTGTAATGGTATGAGGGTCACACAGGTTTTTTCGCTCCATATCATCCACATTGTCATGAAGATTAAATCCAGCAGTGTTATTTGCGCTTGTACTGAGTGATAATTGTTCCATAAACACCTCCAACTCAAATCTTAAATAAAAATTTGTTCTTAATATTTAATCAGCACTGTCACATTGTCCGCTAGGAGCGCAGGAGGAGGAGATAGCCCGACTACATGGAATATAGGATAGCATCAAATACCCTACCATTAGATAATGGCAGAGCACAGTGTTGCCTAAATAACTAAATATCTGTCTTTAAAACTGTGCATATATCATTAAATGTCAAAGTCTGGAAATACAGCCGTTAAGCTCTCGTGCAATCGTTACCCTTAATGTCCTCGTTATCAGTCTGAACTTTAATACTGTCCGTGACAAAACCTGCATGAAGAAAAGTGTTTGCCTATTACACTTTCTTTCATCTTCTAATTGTATCTCGAAGTTAGGGATACCACTAGTTAATGCTGTGATTTTGGCAAGGTGTTATCAATCACTCTAATTGTTGTAAACATATAAATACTGTGGTGACCCCCGTGTGTAATGCTGCATGATGGCACTGCTGGCCCTGCAGGAGGACTATGCTAATGGAAGAATCAGGAGAAAAAGAGACTTCAGAGACCATGACGTTGACTGCCTAATATGCCGATTTAGATTTTCTAAAGCTGAGCTCCTGGATCTGCTCCTGTACTGAATTGGGTCCAGAAGAGAGGGCAACGTGCTGGAACCGTGCCATCCCGGTCCACATACAGGTCCTCGCCACTCTGTGGGGAACCAACATAGATTAAACAGAACTATATATTATATCCAAACAAACCTTACTGATAAAGATGAAGATTGTATATAATATTTATAAAAAAACTCTTAGCTGTCTGCCATTTCCCTCTGGAAACAGCCGGTTGTCACCAGAGTGGCGAGGACCTGTATTTGGACTGGGATGGCACGGTTCCGGTGCGTTGCCCTCTCTACTGGACCCAATTCAGTACATAGATCCAAGAGCTCAGCTTTAGGGAATTTAAATCGGCATATTAGGCAGTCATCGTCATGGTCCCTGAAGTCTCTTTCTCTCCTGATTCTGAACTCAGCAGTACCATCATGCAGCATTACACACGGGGGTCACCGCATTATGTTTACAACAATTTATGATTGTTAAAACCTTGCCAAAATCACAGCATCAACTAGCAGTATCTCCCACCCCGAGATACAATTTAAAGACGAAAGTGTAATAAGCAAACACACTTTTCTTCATGAAGGTTTTGTCGCAAATAACACTACTGGATTTAATCTTCATGATAACGTGGATGATATGGAGTGAAAAAATGTGTGTGAAGCGTCAATACTTGTCGCCAATTCCCATTGTCTCCAAAATGTGCGTACGCATGGGTCCGAGTTTGCGTGGAGGACCGCACATTCTGCCGTCAAGTTTTTTTTTTATAAATCACAACCTTTGCGTGGGAAGTGCCGTACGCACATTTTCAGCCCCGTTTTGTGCATACGCCATGTTTATAAATGAGACCCTTGGACTCTATAATTTGGAGCAATTATGTCTGATTTTGTCTACTGTGCTGGCCTGAGAGAGATGACTGAAGAAGCTTAGACTTACAGAAGTTACAGGGGCTTACAGGGATTGCTAACACATCAGCATAATGTGTATTAGTCAAACTCATATCTTCAAAAAAACAGCTGGTTAAGGTTGTCAGGTTTAATTTATAAAAGTGAGACTGCCTTCCCCTGAAAAACACCTACATAAGTTATATCTACAAGCAGCAATTAGGACCTACAGTATATCTAGTGGCCGTAGTAGTTACAACGGGAGCAAAGCAGGAAGTACGTTGACGAAGTATAGCCAAATTTCCACATTAGGAGATAGGTTGGGGTGGCCGAATGACTCAAACAAACACAGGACTTCCAGGCAGCAGACCAGGGCCATGTTCCGCCCCAACAAAACGTGTGCGTGCAAGCGCTTTGCCTTTTCATCACCAAGATTTTACAGACACGGCTCTGCTGATTGGGTATCACCTGTGACACAGCCAATAAATGCGAGACCCTCCCACCAAACGAGAGACAACATAACTCAAAGCCCGTTGCACACTGTTCCACACCATTCCACACCATTCCTAAGGAAACATGTCGTTCAACCAGGAAACCGTAGAAACACGGTGCACACCGTTTTGAGATTGAACGTGCCTCAGGTTTCCATTTCCGTTTGAAAATAAAGGTGAACAGGGATTGTTTTTTCTTTCTATTTTACGGAACAAGCGGAACTACGTCACTTTCTGCGTCCCGTGCTTTCCCGGATGTGAAGTAGCGTCTGACTCCAACCCAAACCACCATCCTTTGTAAAACATGACTAATTAACATTGGTCCCCAAACATAACCAAGCTTAAACCTAACTAAACTGCGACTGTTTCACAACGCTAACGTGTTTAAAACTCCGACCCTTACGTTCCCTGGTTTAGATATGAGGATATGTTTCCTGCCACTGCTAGGGGCGCTAGTTTATGTGGGTCGTATTAGAGGGTAGGAAAAAACGACCGGTATTGTCGTATGGTTTGGAGGACTTGTTGGTAACAGTGCTGTGCTGTGCTCTTATGTAGTGAATAAGAAGAGGAGGAGGGTACTATGCACACTAGGGTTGGGCATTGTTTGGATTTTTCCAATTCCGATTCTTCCTTTCGATTCCGGTTCTTATCGATTCTCGATTCCGATTCTTTGAGGGGTAGAGTTGAAACAGGTCACATGCCTATTTTCACAAATAAGAGGAACGTTTTATTTTGATTCAAAGGTGGGTTGCAGTTTGACGGAGCTTTTTCAATGTAAAATAAAGCCACACTAGAGCACACCCAACCCCATTTAGTACCAGAAGGAAAGGAACCTTTTCTAACCACAGTTGCTTAAGGTTTCCACAATTTACAATACAAAGACTGTCTTAGCCAAGTATGACACACCCTTCAACCATACTGTAGATGGGTAGCAGCCAAAGTGCACAGAACATTTTACCAAAAGTAAGCTTTATCTATTAGAATGTAATGATTGAATTGACCCAGGGTGGTGGTTAGGCCTAATTCCTAACACTGTATTGAAGTAGGCTGTGTGTTGTACTGAGCAGTCATATTGGCTTCTTGCTGTACTCTGTGGACTATGCTGTTGTGATGATTTATTTAACAAGCTTTGGTCTGCTAGTTCCTGCTCCGCTCATCTGCATTGTGTGCATCGATTTAAACAGTTCCTGCATTAAAGTGTGATTGGTTCACGCTATACATCCAGGGAAAGACATAGGGACATAGAATAGAGTTTAATGCTTCACAAACTCACACTCTGTCAATGAATAAAATCATGTAAAATCGCCAACATTGGTATTACTCAGTGGTGGAAGAAGTATTCAGATACTTTACATAAGTAAAATTAGTTATACCACACTGTAAAAATACTCTGTTACAAATAAAAGCCCTGCATTGAAAATGTTACTTAAGTAAACGTATGTGTGTGTCAGCAGGAAAATGAAATTAAAGAATTAAGAGTAAAAGTACTCAATGCAGATAAATCCTCACATTTTAGAAACTGGAAACGATCCAAACAGTTCTGTCAATCAACTAAGTTTAATCAGCTAATCATTTCAGCTGGACTTGTAGGTCGTTATATTGTTGGGTAGTTTAATTTATAATAAAGCATCGTATTTTGTGTGCAAAAATCTTAATTTGTAAAGCAACTAAAGCTGTCAGGTGAATGTAGTGGAGTACGTCACATTTGTACTTAAGTACGGTACTTGTGCTTATATTCAACCACTGGTTTTCCTCCTCTGTATTTGAACACTGTGTTGTGTGTTGCTCTTTAAATCGACATAGCTTTGGACTGCAGCAGGTCACATTAACTTGGTGCAACACATCCCTTATTTCTGTTCTCTGTGCACTGGGCTGTATGGACCAATTAATTGAACAAGCGTGGTGCTACAGTGGCTTGCTGCTCTGCACATCTGCACTCTGGGTGTGTGTTGAAGGGTGATAAAGTGTACAAGCTACGCAGCAGTGCTGTGATTAATAACTGTGCTGAACACACACACAGGAGACTCTAATACGAACCAGAAAATGATGCCGTTGCATTCTGCAAAGCCTTTGTATGTGTTTTCTTACTTAAATGTCTTCAATCAGCTTCCTGCTGCTCTGTATGTTTGAAGTAATCCCTGTTTCATTCCCAGCAAATATTAACCAAAGCTTCGAAATACCGCAAAGAAATGAAAATACGGAGACTGTCCTCACCAGAGAAACTACAGCATTGGTCATTTGGTCAAATGCTAGAATCGAAAGAGGGAGAGGCATGATTTTGTTATAGAATCACTAAACCTCTCATATATAGTGGAAAAAAGGGAAGTTCTCTGCGCTTCTGCAGACCACAACAACCAAGTCAGGACACAACAGTATAAAATAGCAAAAGATTTGCTGGTGCAACACAGATGTCTTCTTACTTGATGGTTTTATTTCTTAAGGTGCATAACAGTGACTAACGTTTCAATGTAAGATTACATCTTCACCATAGTCCGAAACGTTAGTCACTGTTATGCACCTTAAGAAATAAAACCATCAAGTAAGAAGACATCTGTGTTGCACTGGCAAATTTTTTGCTATTTTATACTCTCATATATAGTGTTAGATCACAACAGGAGTTATCTCAGGAAACTTGACAGTAGGTCTAGACCACACTCTCTAATTTACAGAGACCCATCAATTCCCACCAAGAGCAAGGATTGGTTGGGAGACTTACTTTGACTCTGGAGGCCACCGTTTACATTCCTCTACATACAAACAGTCATCATTGACTTCTATTAGTTTTGAGTGAGCATGATCATACTCTAACTGGCAGCATGGTGGCCCAATGGTTAGCACTGTGGCTTCACAGCAAGAAGGTTATGGGTTTGATTCCAGGTCGTTCTGGGCTTTTTGGCTTGGAGCGTGGGTTTACTCCGGATGCTCCGGTTGCCCCCCACCATCAAAAAACATGTACTAGGTTCTCCAGTCAGTGGCACTGGCTCAGATCTGGAGTTGGTCCCCGGCTGTAAATGGCTGCCCACTGCTCCCTTGAGGGATGGGTTAAATGCAGAGAATGAATTTCCCTACATGTATGTGACAATAAAGTACCTTTTACATTGCATTAACACAACCAAACCATAATTATAAAAGAAAAAACTGTATGTACATGTTAAAGACCTTTTTTATGACTTTATTTATTTCCCTTTTTCATCTCTCTCTCTCTCTCTCTCTCAGGCATTATAACATTTAATGTGTGCTGCGTGTGTTGTTGTGTAGGCAGATGTTTTGCCACTGCACTCTGCTCATGTATACCTGTGCGTGGGTTGGTGTATTATTCGGCAGCAATTTTTTGGGAGGATGTGTGAACAACTGTGCTTGTGTATGTGTGTGACGTACAATCTTTGTGTGTGCATGTGTGTGTGTTTGACGGATAAGAAAGAAAGAGAACCCCAAATAACAGGGTGTTTACAACATAGTGTGTGTGTGTGTGTGTGTGTGTGTGTGTGTGTGTGTGGGTGTGTGTATAAAATGAAGTGGAGGAAAATCATAAATATGGATCAGTTCCTACTAATGATGGATTGAAAAGCCTGTATCTCCCTGAGGGTCCAGATCGGGTCAGGTTGTTCTCTGTTCTGCTCTCTATTTACCTCACACGGCAGCTGGATTCTCGCAATATCACGCGATAATCGCAGGATCACATATCACACGAAAACCCATCTTGTCAGGTTTTAAATGTGTTTGTGTCCGAACCAATCAGTGTCCTGAGAGGGGCTACTGGCAGCTTTGGGCGTGGTTGAAGCGTGTGTGAAAAGGCCGCGACTTTTAGTTCAAAACAACAATCGGGGACGTGATAGACAGATGGTTCATCCAATCAACTGCCCAACCCATTCTCACTCCCATTGCGTCAAAAAGCAATGCTTGGTCAGGGGCCTTTGCCATTAGTTATTGACGCAAAAAGTCTCCTTTAGCGTCACATTTAGACGCGCTTGGTCGGGACTCTTGACGTGACTTTAGTACGTTTAACTGACATACGGCACAGAATGGGACAAGGAAAAGATCGTGGGTGGGGTTGCAAAATGTAATTTTCAGTGACACGCGGGACAAGAACCGGACATGAACCCCGGTCTCCTGGGGGAAAGTCCTGTGTTGTTTGACCCGTCCATCACCCCAACCAACATCCCCACGCAAATGTACTGTCTTTCATACTACACGCTACCGTTGTCGCTCTTAAAGATGCAGTAGGTAAGTATTATAAAAGTAACTTTCTGTCATATTTGCTGAAACTGATCCTATGATCCCGTAGTACTACATTAATTATGTAATATAAAAAAAAATACTTCCCCTGCGCACAAGCTGCAGAAAAGTTTCCCAAAACTCCAGTGGTGAAGTGGCTTTTCAGAGGTGGCGTGAGCTCCGGGATTTTTAAGATCTGAAGAACGATGTAGGTGTAGCCACATTTCTTCTCGACAGGTAACATAATTACCATGAATGATTTATCTTTCACTTGGTTATTAATAGTTAAAAGTCCACAAAGCTACGTTGGTGAGGAGGATAGTAACGTTTGCACAGTCGGTCAGATATGATGGTGAAATGGCTAATGCTAGCCTGATAGTTAGCATCGTTTTACTGTTGGTGAGTAAAGTTAACATTGTGTTGGTGTTTAGTTATTGAAAATATTGTCTGACATGCCGGCAGTTCTGTCACACCCCCTTGTGTGGGAGGGGCTTAGGAGACGGTTTGGGTTTCAGCAGAAAGGGGGGAGGGACTGAGAAGTTGTCGATGTTCAAATTTGTTGGCAAAGTCCTGGTGTCAGTACCCGATCCGTTCCACCTGCACAATCCGTTCTGCGCATGCGCAAGATGTTCACGCATGCGCAGATAATAATACCGTTTTACGACCTGCCCGATCTGTTCCACGCTAGCCTCCACCCAAGCTAACGTTAGTTTAGCTAACAGCTAATTCGGCTAACCGCTAGCCGACAAATAACGCATGCGCAGAACGGATCGTGCAGGCAGAACGGACAGCTAGATTCAGTCTAAAATAACGTTAAGTCAAACATAATGGGAAAAGCAGGCTACAGCAAAATTAAGACTTTACAGTAACAATAAAGACAAGTATTGAGTGATTGTATAAATAAATGAGCACAAGTAAAGCAGAACTGACGTAACAGCTGTTATATATGTTAACGTTTGTTTTGAAGTTTTATTTTGAGGGTCTTTTAAAAGTTTGCATGCTGTCTCAGCTAGCGGTTAGCCGAATTAGCTATTAGCTAAACTAACGTTAGCTTAACTGTGGAGGCTGACGGATGGCAGACCGCTACAATCAGCTAGCGGTTAGCCAAATGAACTGTTAGCTAAAGTAACGTTAGCTTCCCAGTGGAGGCTGTGGAGGCTGACGGATGGCAGACCGCTATAATCACCTAGCGGTCCGCCCGAATTAGCTATTAGCTAAACTAACGTGAATGAGCTATTAGCTAAACTAACGTTAGCTTCCCGGTGGAGGCAAGTGTGGGAACAGATCGGGTAGTGTTGTAAATCATCGTACCACAGCGCATGCCCGAACATCTTGCGCATGCGCAGAACGGATTGTGCAGTTGGAACGGATCGGGTACTGACACCTGGCTCTTCACAATCTTACCTACAGAAGCTTTAAAGGAACACGCCGACTTATTGGGAATTTAGCTTATTCGCCATAACCCCCAGAGTTAGACAAGTCGATACATATCCTTCTCATCTCCGTGCGTACTGTAATGCTGTCTGACGGCTCCAGCGGCATCAGGCCAGCACAGAACATGCAGGTAATGGTTCCAGTAATCCTACTGCTCCGAATAAGTGACAAAATAACGCCAACATGTTCCTATTTACATGTTGTGATTTATAGAGTCACAGCGTGTACAAAAAACAACATAACATGAGACACAGCCGTCTTCTAACTGTAAACAAACCGGGAACTATATTCTCAGGCGGAAGAATATAGTACTTGGGCGGAGTGATATGCTCGCAGCAAGCCTGTCTGAGAATATAGTTCCCAGTTTGTTTACTGTTAGAAGATGGCTGTGTCTCATGTTACGTTGTTTTTTGTACACGCTGTGACTATACAAATCACAACATGTAAATAGGAACATGTTGGCGTTATTTTGTCACTTTTTTTGACAATTTGGAGCAGTAGGCTAGTTGGAACCAGTTACCTGCAGGATCTGTGCTAGGCTAAGCTAATGCTGGAACCGTCAGGCAGCGTTACAGCACACACGGAAATGAGAAGGGTATGTATGAACTAGTCTAACTCTGGGGGTTACAGTGAATAAGCTAAATTCCCAATAAGTCGACGTGTTCCTTTAATACTACGTCATCTTACAGTGCCGCGGTCGAGCTGCTGCTCTGCCCGGTACATTCCATACAAACGCTAAAGGATGATTTTTGCGTCAGTATCTGACGCTAAGAGACACTGACCAAGAGTGCCGCTGATGGCTGCTAGATGGCTCTGAATGGTCGCGTCAGATGGCCGCCGACATAGAGCCAGGTTCCGCTATTGCACCAAATGCTTACTCTCGGAGGGAGAGTGGTCTAGACCTCCTCTATCTATGAAGTGTCCTGAGATAACGTCTGTTTGACACTAAAATTAAATTCACTTGAAATTGAATCTGTTCGAAATCTGTCTCTCTGAGATCTTTATTTTCACAGGTCATTATCGTCTCAGTTACCAGTTTAATGTCCTCCAGCAATTGTGCTGAAGAATTATTTCATTAGTAACAAGATAATATCATTTTCTGGCAGGTGTGTCTTGATTGACAGCTATGATCGAAAGGTTTTTTTGCGTGCTACTGGATTTGCACTGACTTTGCTGCTGTTTGTATAATAGACCATTCATTTGTATTTTGCAGTTTGTGGTTAAGCAGTTTCCTTAATAGGCCTCAAGGGATTCTGTGTGACCCGTGTTAGAGATGCTCTGTGACGTGTGTATTGTTTCATTTGTACACATGGGGCATCAAATCATAATTAGAAAAGAAAAGAAAAAGCCTGCCTGCTTGGTGCCCTTCCAGGTTAATGGAGCTCGATTTCTGTCTGCATGATTTGACTACAAGTGGGCCTGTGCTTTGTTATTTTAGCACACTGTACACTTCACAATTTGCTCAAGCTTCTAACGCATGATATTATTTTTCTTAGTAAAATGACGGTGTGGATTCTGATATGTATATATTTATATATGTTTGCAACCAAAGCCACTGAGAATTAACTCCCAAATCTCCAACTGCACAAAGCATTCTCATGAACGTTTTTCTATGATATTGTACGAAAATGTATGCACACCAATACGTATGATATGTTACGGCTAGTCACGTCACGCTGGATACAGAGCTCCGTGAGATTTCACCGAATCACTGGCAGTTGGTAGTTCAGTTAACCAGATAAAAGGTGACTTTGGGCTGGGTACAGGGCACCGCGAGCTGCGCACATTACGGTTAACATTATATATATATATATATATATATATATATATATATATTATTATTTATTTTTTTAAACACTGCACTCAAAGCAAACTGTGTCCCAGTTGAAGGGCTGGATGCTCTGAAGGATGTGTCCTATTAAAACCAAAGCTAAGCTAAAATTTCTTTCCTGCTGCTAAAGGAACATTATTATTTTGTAACACAGTAAGTAATGTCAGCCTGATTACTTTGTATATTAACATAATGAGGAAATATTGTTGAAGGGGTGATAGAATGATTATATAGGGTATTTTACACTGTTCCTTAAGGTCTCCTAATGGGGTATGTAACATTGGTTGGGCTGAAAATTGCCCGAATGCTATTTTATTAGGCCCTTAACTACCCTGTGAATATGGCTCTATTTGGAACAAGAGCTTTTCTTCCAAATATGGTATTCTCATGAATATTCAGAATGAGCTACGCGCTGATTGGTTTGAGCAAACTACACAGACCCTGAAAGAGCTGAAAGGCTCTGTGGTACACTTGAAGGTTAGGGAGGGCCAGGCCTCCTGTATTTGTGGTACATTGCAGGATAGAGTATTTTAGCCTAGGTTGTTTATTATTCCAAATATACTGCCGAATTACGGTATCAAGTTTCCAGAAATTTTCATGGTGGGGGTAAGGGGATCATTGTACTCAAGAAATTCACACGAGGAACTATGTTCATTTTAACAACTGCAATCCTGGACCGTAGTGATGCCGGCAGCGCAGACCAGTTGGTCAGATCCCTTTTGAACACTACTTAATATAGTTTCATAGTTGTCCTGGACATCTCGCTGTAGTGATGCGTGAATGGTAATGCCTAAATATGTCATTTTGCTTTGGGTTGGTATGGTATCACTAATAGCTGATGTCACCTGTCTGTTGTTCAACAGAAGATGATTAGACTTATTCCAATTTATTTTATAGCCAGAAATTGAGCCAAATTCGTTTAAGATCTTAATTTTAACTTTAATTTTTGGAACATAGTCCTCAAGGTCAGAAAGGTCAGAAAAGGTCATGTACAGCAAAATATCATCTGCAAGTAACGATATTGAGTTGTTACTGGATTTAATCTGGAATTTTGTATCTTTTCTGACCTATAAATGTTGTTATAATGTTGTATAGTCATGGTAAACGATACCAAAGTGTCAACTAATGAGGTAAATGCATTTAGACGTGAGCAGGCTGCTTGGGTTAGCTCTGCCCAGCTCTACCCAGCTCTGAACGCTCGGATCTCACTGGGTCTCAGTGGGGTCATTTCCTGTATTTGTCTACGTCAGTGAAACGGAATACCCTACAAGGGGTACAACCCATGGCCCTTATTTGATCGCTCCTCGACTCCTCGGTCATCAAATGAACCGGAAGTTGTTCTGTCCCTCCTCGGGGAAGGCTGTAAAGCTCTTATTTCTGCCCCGAAGACAGAGGAGAAGGCATCGGGGAGGGATCTTCAAGGAGCTATAGCCGAGGATACACGAGAGCGGCCTTCCCGGAAGCCGTGCAGCTGAAGGAGTTGCTAACTCTGTCCATACAGCTGACGAATTCATGTGACGCTTCAGAGGAAAGGACGTCTCATTCCTCTAAAACACATTTGTTCGTTGCCTCTCTCCTCCTGTGATTTCCTCGCGTCTCTCCCGTGCCTCCTCAGTTGGCAGGGACTAAGACACGAGGAAGGGACGCAAGTAGAGGAGTCGAGGAGGCAATTTAAGCAACAGGAGATGCAGCTACGGTGATGCTGCTGCACGCTCCGAGCCGTCCCCTTTGCAGGTCTTTCCGAAAGATGACCATTCTATTACTGGATATGGGTCCAGTAAACCCAGTTTATGTAATTTGGGTGTACAGGCTAACGATGCCAATACTTTTTTCGTAAGGTTTGATGAATCCGACTTCTCTTCACTTCATGAGAATGTTCTTTTTAATCTTAGGCGGAGCAGCTCTGAGGACTGTAGCCCAGCTATTATTCTAAACACTGAAGAGGTTTGTCAGCAGTTAAGGCGTATTAAACCAAATAAGGCAACAGGCCCTGATGGTGTGCACCCACGTACCCTAAAAGTGTGTGCTGACCAGCTGTGCTCCGTTCTCCACTCACTGTTTTCTTTGTCTCTGTCTTCTGCTAACATCCCGGTTATGTGGAAAACCTCCTGTCTGGTCCCTATTCCCAAAAAAGCTAAGGTGTCCAACAGTCTTTCAAATCTGAGGCCTATAGCTCTGACCTCGCACATTATGAAGTGTTTCGAGAGGGTTGTACTAGATCATCTGACTAGGCAGGTGTCTGCCTTTCAGGATCCTTTGCAGTTTGCATATAGGAAAGGTGTGGGGGTAGATGATGCACTATTATATATGGTTCACAATATTTACAGTCATCTTGAAACTACTGCCAGTTCCGTTAGGATCATGTTTTTTGACTTTTCGAGTGCTTTTAATACTACGTATTAAAAGTATACGTATTTTAGCTTGTAAATTAATCGATTTTAAATTGCATAATACAACTATTGCCTGGATTTTAGATTACCTTTTAGCACGACCACAGTTTGTTAGGATTGATAACAAACATTCTGATACCATTCTAACTAATACTGGAGTACCTCAGGGCACAGTTTTAATCCCCCTTTTATTTTCACTTTATACTGCTGACTACAGGCATAGTCAACCATCTTGTTGGGTACAAAAATTCTCGGATGACACTGCTTTAGTGGGTCTACTTAATCAGGGTGATGATCTTGCCTATAGAAGAGAGGTGCAGTCTTTTTACACCTGGTGTGAGTCTAACTTTATGAAACTGAACGTAGGAAAGACCAAAGAATTTGTTATTGATTTTCGGAAGAAAAAAGAGAAGGTCCTTCCAGTTACAATTAATGGGCAGTTGATTGAAATTGTGCAGTCATATAAATTCTTAGGTATATACCTGGACGAAAAATTTAACTGGCGGGAGAATACGAATGTCCTAATGAAGAAGGCTCAGTCGAGATTATTCTTTTTGAGAAAACTTAAATCATTCAACATCAGCACAAAGCTCTTCAATGTTTTTTATCAAGGGATTTTGGCTAGTGTTCTTTTTTATGCTGTACTGTGCTGGGGGGGCAGTATATCTGTTGAGGACAAAAATAGGATAAACAAGTTAATCAAGAGAGCTGGTTCAGTTATTGGTCTTAACCCGGATGTACTGGAGGTTACTGTAGAGAAGAGGATTAGTTCAAAACTAAAAATTGTCCTGCTTTTTGAAGGCCATCCATTACACACTGTTCAAAGGACTCAGAAGCTCTTTCAGTCAGCGATTGGTAATGCCTCGGTGCTCTATTGAGCGCATGAGAAGGTCTTTTGTTCCCGCAGCGGTTAGATTTTTTAACCAACACTGTTAACCGTTGGATATTATTCTTGTCTTCTATAGTGTTTGTTTTTTTACATTCATGTATTGTGAAATTGTGTCTCTTTATTAGGGTCTATTAGTCTACTAATCCAGAATTATTTATTTATTTATTTGTCTGTTAGTTGTGTATTGTGTTCGATTGCTGTATGGTTGGTGGCAAACCAGTTTCCCTATCGGGATTAATAAAGTATTTTCAATTCAATTCATCACAGCGCAACTAAACAGCTTTATTCTTCGCTTCACTTTTCCCCTCTCCCTATTCCATTTTTCCCTCTCCTCTTTCACGTCTTCTCTCATCTGCTGCCCACAGTTTTTCTTTTCTTTCTCTTCTCAACTTCCTGCCTCTTCTCTGCTTGGATTTTTTTCTTCACTTCCTCGGGCTCTCTGTCCTTCCCTCCTTTCCTCAACTCGGTTTTTTTTCCTTCCTTCTCCTCCACCTCTCCCATCCTCTCTCTGCTCCCTATTCAACACACCTCCACCTACTTGCCCTCGTCCTTCTCCTCCCCATCTCCCCATTCTTCCCTTCCCCTGCTGAGCCCAGCCGTTTGCTCCTTTGATCTCTCATTTTTCTATAGCTTATTCTTCAATCCCCCCGAACCCTTTCCACCCCCTCAACACTGTTACCATGACACTGAGAAAGAGAGAGAGATAGATTTACCGAGTGCAGGGAAGATATTTGGGGAGAGAGAGAGAGAGAGAGAGAGCGATTGAGAGAGGAATGTGGAACCGTGCAGAAGATGATTTGGAGTGAGGGAGGTTAAATTTGAGAGAAAAAGAGGGAGAGTGGAGATTAGTGTGGGGGGCGAGAGACGACAACAGAGAAAGCGACAAATAAAAAAAAGAGAGAGAGAGAGTTTGAGGAATACATCAGAGAGAGGCATAGAAAAGTTGTATTTAAGTGTAAAGCAGTAAAATACACAAAGGCAATTATCAGTGAAGAAAATAAAACCGGCTTATTATTTTTTTTTATTTCTACTTAAATGATGAAGGAAGAAAGGCAGTTTTAGACTGAGTCTAAGGCCACGTTCACACTAGTCTCTAATCTCCACAGTACTGTGGAGTAAGGTCTAGCTACACCACACATACGATAGGAGAAAAGAAATGCTCTGGGTTGTTAGCATTTCTTTAAACCAATCATAATCGTCTTGCGCGGTACTAAGCTCCCGACGCAGAGACGATGGCTCTGCTAGATAGTCTCTGGAAGGAACTTGTTTTGGTGGAACGTTTGCAACCCGCAAAATAAAACCCCACATACAATATTAAATGAAGTTAACTGTTCACACAATACAGTAACGTGAGCTAATTAAATTAGCTGGATACATGGTTAAACCTCATTAGCTCTTATCAGTGTATCTCTGTGTGTACTTCGTCCACAGCAATCCCACCAATCGATCCCAAAATGTCCCAGTTAGAGAGTGAATGCCGTAAACATATTCTTTGTAAATCTTTACAATCATTCCCCGAAAAAACCAAGCAGGTCTGTCTCAATGCAAGATCCAAATTTTCTTCAAAACTTGCCATTTTCCATGTGTAGCTTTCTAGCTCGATAGTTGATGTTGTTTTCCAAAGGGAACAGTGTTTAAGAACGGCAACAGAGAGAAGGACATTTGCCAGATGTGAGGCAAATATCCTGAAAATACTGTCGTTGATCCAGATCAAGTTCAAACCGACGTGAGTCCTGTGAGAAAGGAAAAAAAAACGCAGCCTTCTTAATGATTTGAATGGAGCCAGTCCATCAGGGTGCCAGTGCAGCGGGCTCAACAAGGCTCTGCATTGGCTAATCTCATGCAAGCGCACATTCTTGGTAGATTACGTGAGTGCTTTTTTTTTAACCTTACGATTGATGCAATGCAAGATAAAGTAATTGCCGCCGTGATAATTTTCCAGAGTTTAAAATGCTGTTTTTGAGTGTTACAAACCGTGCAGTGTTTTTTTTTTTTTTAAATGGATGGATCTTGTTACTCCAACTGGACTTCCTGAATTATATTTCATTGTCTCACTGGTACCGTACACAGCACTCCTCATCAGGGCAGCTGATGAAACAGGACTGTTTTTAGTCTGAATCCATGCTAAGAGTCTACAGCTCTGTGAAACTGTACATGCACAGCAGTACTATGAACTGAATGCTAATGTCAGCATGCTAACATAATGACAATGAGGTGGTGCAGATGTTTAGTAGGTATAATGTTCACCATGTTCACCATCTTAGTTTGGTGTGTAAGCATTGTGACATATGCTAATTAGCACAAAACACAAAGTACATCTGAGGCTGATGGGAATGTCATTGGTTCAGTAGGTGTCAGGTCAGGAAGCCAAGTAATGGACACTAGAGCTGTAATCGGGCCTTAAAAGTTAGGCCTGACAAGGCCCGAGCCTGACAGAATTCGGCCTGAGCCTGACAAGTACATTTTGATTGACAGCTTTTTAAAAGCCCGAACCCGTTTACAGCCCGAGATTATTCAAATGTGTGCACGCACACACCCACTGGCTCACTATTCTCATTATGCACATTTCCACACTTCAGACTTTGCTTTCTTTTCCAGTGCAACCAAAACATGATCGCCAGAGGCCAGCCTCCGTTTCACCTCCTCATTCATTTTCGCGCTAATCGAAACGCATCACCTGACTGCTCATTTACCGCGCAACCCGGAGCGCAAGCCCGAGCCCGTGTGGACCGAACCTGTTGGTAAAAGATCTTCAGCTCTTATGGAGACGTTGAAATGTTGACATGATGATGGCTCCAGAGGAACAATTAGGTGATCCCCAAAGTTATTACAAGTCATTCTGATGGGAATGACAATATATGTGCGAAATGTCACAGACCATTCAGTAGTTGTTGAAACATATTCTGAACCAAAAAACTGGCAAACTAATGGTGACGCCAGATGAAAAGTCAATCCAACATATCCTCTGGAAAACCATGAATGAATGTAGCCTACCAACTTTTGTGTCAATCTGTCCAGTAGATGTTGTAATATTGCACGGGATGATTACAGGCAAGGCAAGGCAGCTATTATTAAATCCCTAGTGTGACTTAAAAGAGCGACGGATTACTTGAGGAAAGGAAGACAAGCAGTTAATGTTTTTTTCTTTAAATAATAATGACTAAAGCGAAAGGACACTAAGACTCAATGGAAAAATAAAAGGAGTATATGACATCATTCAAGGCAGACATAAAAGATGAAGAGAAAAATAAGCCAGAAGAAATTCCTGAAAAAGAGAGGTAGAAAGATTATAAGAGTATGACAGAGTGGAAAAAGACACAACAATAAAAGAGAACATCAGGAACAATAGACGAGATACCTCAGAGAAGGAAAAAGAGAGGAAAGAAAGTAACAGCAAGGCAGAGGAAGAATAGAGTGTAAGAGAGAGAGAAGAGAGAGAGAAGGAGGCAGTTATATTTCACATCCCACACAGAGAGAGAGAGAGAGAGAGAGAACACGAGAGAACAACAAACGTGAGAAACAGAGGTGAAAGATACAGAGAGAGAACGAGACTCTGTAATCACTTCTCCACGTTAGAGAAAAGGACTTGCTTGCTCTCTCTCTTTCCTGTCTTTGCCATGTGACCGGCCAACGCTCCCATACCGCTCTTTTTCACTCTGTCATCCTTCGCTCGGCTCACACTATGTCTGACTGAGGAGGAAGAACAGGAGAGAGAGAAAGAAAGCAGGAAGAAGATAAAGAGAAGAAAAGAGAGGAAGGATGTTCTCCGTTTCGCTCAAGTGCCGCTTGGGGGTCATCAGACGCCGTAGTAAGGATACTGTGTGTGCGTGTGCGCGTGTGCGCGTGTGGGTGGGTGGTTGTGTGTGTGTGTGTGATAGTGGTTTTGATGATTATTTGACCGTGTCTTTGATATGTGTGATCTTTAATGCTTTTTGTGTGTGTGCACAGTTTGTCTCTTTACATAATAGTGTGTACGTGTGTCTTGAGTGTATTTCTGTGTGTTTATAACAGTTATGTGTTTGTGTGTCCCTGCAAGTGTACATTTGTGTGTGTACCTACTGTTAGATACATACTGTATGTGTTATTTGTCTTTGTGTGTGTTCCATGAGGAAAACATGACGCCTTCCTCCGGCTGATGTTGTCGGCATGTTATTTTATTCATCTGTCCCCCTCTTCTTCTTCTTCTTCTTCTTCTTCTTCTTCTTCTTCTTCTTCACTTTACTTAGTCTTTGTAACAAAGGCTGAAAGTCCACAGGGAGCCACACAATCTCTGAATGAGGTTTGTGTTTGGATTGAAATAAGAAGGTCTTATTCTCCGCTTTGCAAGTCAATTTGATTTTCTTGATGTGAGTAAACAAAGTGTCTTGGCTGGTGTTTGGAAATATAAACCACTTTCAATTTTCTTCCCGGGCAGAGAGCCCTGCTGATCCGTTTCACAACAGGTTGATTTTCACAAATTGTTTGGTATGAATTCGATTTCTATGTGACTTTTCTTTCTAACAGTACTTTAGATCCTGTTTAGACAGTTGTGAGTATCTCATTTTGAGCATGTGGCAATTTTTGTTTTATTTCCCTAACCTGAAATATAAAGAATTTCAGGTTAGGGAGATGTGCTTGACTTGAACAGAATCAGCTTGTGTGATGTTTGATTTGGAATGACTGCAAGTTTCTCTAAAAGGGACAATGAAGTGACTTAAGTGAAGTTGAAGTGAAGTAAGAGACACATTTTGAAGGGGTTTAATATCTGTTTTACTCAGAGGTCAAACCCTTTATTAGGTAAATTCAATGTTATTGACATTATTATACCTTTTTGAGTCTGATTCTGCAAAGCTCACTGACATTATGGTCTCTTTTTTTATTTTGGCATAGGGCAGTGACTCCCAACCAGGGGTAGGCTACTTGTACCCCGTGGGATACTTCTGCTAGGGCCAGGGGGTACTTGGAAAAATTGCAGAGCAGAACTAATTTAAAACAATTTAAAAAAAAATTATGATTTGATTAAGATAATGTATCAACTGTAACACCTGAACACAGGAATTTAAACAGGTAGCTAATGGTAATGGTAAGTACATGAATGGTAGGAATAAATAGCTAAAAGTAATGCATGAGCATAAGGGGCTAAAATTAGTATTGACCAAACAGTTGAAATAGTTATCTAAAACTACTGACTAAACTGTTCATATAGTTAGCTAAAAGAAATGGATGAATGGTAGAAATAAATAGCTAAGAGTATCCCATAAGAGGCCTAAATAGTTAAACTACTAACAGTTCCAATAATTAGCAAAAACTACTGATTAAACAGTTACAATAGTAAGCTAAAACTGACTAAGACTTCAAATAGTTAGCTTCAACTTCTGCCTAAACAGTTCAAATAGATAGCTAAGACTGCTACGGTTCATATAGTTAGCTAAAACTGCTGACTTAACAATTCAAATAGTTAGCTAAGACTACTGACTAAACAGTTCAAATAGTTAGCTAAAACTGCTGACTAAACAGTTGAAATAGTTAGCTAAAAGTATTGCATAAGCAGCTGAAATATTTAGCTAAAACTATAGACTAAACAGTTCAAATAGTTAGCTAAAACTACTGACTAAACAGTTTAAATAGTTAGCTAAAAGTCAAACAGTTGAAACACTTAGCTTCACTCCCAAGAACTAGTACTACGATTGCTGACCTAACCAACCTAAACATTGACAGTTCAGTTCTATGAAAAAATTAAGAATATCCACTTGTATGTAATGAATAGTGTTATACACTTGGAACACATTACAAATTGATGAAGAGGTAGGTGAGTTCATCTGACAGGAGTGTGGGGGTACCTCAGACCAAAAAGGTTGGGAACAACTGGTATAGGGATTAATGCATGTATCATTGCATGCTGTGTTGTGTATGTGTTTCATGGTAATATGGGTTTCTTTTGTATCATAAAGTAACACTCTTGCTTACTGGGGCATACTGGCTGGATGAGTGCCAGTTCATAAACTTGTATGGCTGGAGATTATAAAGCTCATGACTCTTGTTTTATTCAACAAATTCACTCAATTTAGTGAAATGAAGCACGCAAGGATGTTTATTATTTATCACAAGGGAAGCATTTGATTTTTCCAGTTGAGTGTCAAAATTAAATTATTGAAATAAAAGCCAAACCAGGTAATAAACAGAAGTGGCATTTATGTAATTTGCTAATTCATGAAAACAATCCCAAGTAATTGCAACAGTTTGCAGAAGCCGGCGAGGAACTGATAGACGTTTAAGATTTATGCCAGCACTTAAAATCAATGTGATGATAATTATTGCTAAAAGAAAATATCTATGGAAGAAACCTTACAACCAAATAACCACCAACGAAATCTGACAAATACTTGACATAAGTTACCAACAAACAAACATAAAGCTATTATATTTCACACGCGTGAAAAGCAACTACTGCATAGATAAACAACACCCACATCCAGTATTTGTTCACGATTTAATGTTTTAAGCTCATCTTAAAAAAATTAGTAAACATCTGCACAGATGTCAACAATTCAACAGATTATCGCTGTTGGGTCAATTATTCTCACCAAGTTTCGGATGAAGTTTAACTCACTCTGATGAAGTTATCTCCCCTGTAGCTCTCTCTGTGGAGTTTAAAGTTACATCTATGAACACAATCACATCCAAATGTGATGTTTTACCACCTCTTATTTATATTTTCTGCATAAAAAGCATCATAAATATGTTTTTGATGGATGTAATGTGATTGTAATATTTTCTCCTAGTCTACCTGTCAGTCAATGTGTGCTCCTAATTAAAAAATAAATAAATTAAAGTTGTTATATCTGATGTGTTTAGTCTTTGCAAGTTCCAATAATTATTGTTTACTCAACTTTGTGTATGATGTTTTGGGTGTTTGGATTTACATTGATCAGTGTTTGTTGGGCTCTAACTGCTTCTTATTACTGCAGCAGTGGGCAACTGTGTGTGTGTGTGTGTGTGTGTGTGTGTAATGTTTCATATATCAAAGAAAACAAAACTGTCCAGCAGTTATCTTATGCTTGTTATAAATGTTTCATGTTTTTTGGTCTGAATGTTTTTATGTGTGTGTGCTGGTGTGTGTGTGTGAGAGAGGGACAGAATGGTCCGTATTTAAAGGATCTAAGCGCACGACGCAGGTGCGTTTAGGGTGTGTCCAAATCCACTTTTGCTAGTTTCACGGCGGAAAAAAGGGTCTGTGCGCATGGTTCAAAAGGGTTGTACTTAGTGTCTTCATTAATTCATAGATTTGTCTTGGGCGTAACATGCAATAAACCAACCAGAGGGTCATCTCCCATTCCCTTTAAAAGCCAGGCGCGTTTGGACCTCGGCGCATTGCTATTATGATGGCACATTTGCACCGTAATATTTTTATTTGTAATCTTTTGCATGTTTGTGTGCTGCTGCGCTTCCCTGTGTGTGTGTGTGTGTGTGTATCTTTGTGTGTGTGTGTGTGTGTGTGTGTGTGTGAGTGTGTGTGTAACAAGTATAGTGTGCGCCCCCGCTGTGCATAACCTTAGGCGCATTTTACTAATTTGCTGTTAAAATAACAATGAAATGCTGCACTATTGACTTTAGACCAGGATTTTGTTGGTCAGTGGCGGTGGTGGTTGATCACTTCCCGCTGCCTCAAGATAGCAATATGCCAAGAATTCACCTGAACACACCTCCCTGTAAGACCAGCACGCCCATGGGCGCAAAGATGGGCGCAGGTGCATTTGCTATTTAAACGAGGCGGGGCCTGGAGGGGAAATTGACAACTGCGTCGGTCTTAAACTAGCAAAGACACTTGCGTCGGGCTTTGCGCTGCGCCGGGTGCAAGATAGGGCCCAATGAGTGAGAAGCATGGTTGGTTGCCAGTGGAGCTTGGGGCCAGTTTGTTGTGTGTATTCGTGTGTTGATTGATTTGCAAATCTCTGCAAGCTGTTGGGATCTCTCTCGCTCTCTCTTTCTCTCTCTCTCTCTCTCTCTCTCTCCCTCTCCCTCCCTCTTTCATCTCTCTCTCTTTCTCTCTCTCTCTGCTTACTGACTTTCCTTATAAATGAGGCCACTGCTCACAGTATGTGGTGTGTGTGTGTGTGTGTGTGGCTGAGAGAGCAGGTGATGAAAGTGTTTGCATCCATATGTGTGTAAAGAATGCGCACAGTATATATGTGTGTGTCAATATCACATTTTTTACTGAGTCAATATCAGTGAAAAATGTGTCATTAAACACTGTCTGTACAGTAAGACTGTGTGTGTGTGTCCAGTTTCATTGAAGTTTTATCAACAGCAGCTAAAATAGCATGTACAAGTCACTAATTAACTATTTAAACGGTACCGCTGATGACGACTATATCATATCCGTTTCAAGCAAACAGACTGAAAGCAGAAAATCCATATTATGTACTACTTCTTAATAATAATAATAATAATTAGGGATGCACCGAACCCAGAGTTCAGTTCGGAATTCGGCCGAACTTTTGGGCTTTTTGTTCGGGTACTGCCGAACGTTAGAATTTTTTTCGACTGAACCGAACGGTACCAAAGAGAAGGAACAAGAGGCGAAACTCGAGAAAAAGAGGCAAACGTTGTGTTGAGTTTCTTCTCTTGCCAAAGAGTACAGAAGTAACAATGGAACTTTCCATTGCAAACAAAACTGACACGCACCCATGACAGAGCTGCAGCTCCGCCATCTTGGGCTGAACTATCTTGTTACTTCCATACTAATTGTAGAGTTACGTGGTCGACGTTATGACGTAGTTGGAGCTAGACACAATGCAGTAGCAACCTAGCGACGACAGTAGGCTGTGAGAAAGTGAAAATGGAACTTGTGAGCAGAAAAAGTGTTATTTGGCAGTACTTTCAGTAAAAAGAAGGGCATTCAAATCGAGCTACATGTTCAATTTCCAATGCCGATTTTTCTCGTGGTGGCAAGGACCCTAATCAATACACAACATCGCCGCTGTTAAGACATTTGCGTATGAAACATCCAAAAGCATATGAGTTGTGCATGGAGGAATGTACAGACAGCAACTACAGGTACGGCAAAGGAAGGACAGTCCCAGCTAAAAACTTAAACTCGGTAAATGAGTCTCCCTACAGCGGGAGCGGAGCGACCGAACGGCCGGCTGCTGCTCGTTAGCTAACGTTAGCTTTCTAATTCCGCCCACCCAACATGCCTTCATCATACACTGGTTAGCGAAAGTTTGCAAAAAAAAAATTGTCACTCATCTGGCGATAGCGATGTACTTTCCTGCAATGCGAATAGAGCGTGGGGGCAGCCTAC
Source organism: Perca flavescens (assembly GCF_004354835.1). Classification (NCBI taxonomy): domain Eukaryota; kingdom Metazoa; phylum Chordata; class Actinopteri; order Perciformes; family Percidae; genus Perca; species Perca flavescens. The sequence goes on from NC_041334.1 coordinate 11,346,313, forward strand.
TTTATGGGATTATAAATCTAAAAGGCTAATATTTTGGATATTGGTTTGATCTTGAGATAGGGTAAACATAGGCCAAAAATAGTTTTTCCCACTTGTGTGCCAGGGATAATGTTGTCTATTCTTTTTTATTTTTTACAGTTAAAATAAAATGAAAAATGCACTGCTGTGGACGTTGTTTTACTTCATTAACATGTTTACTGTGTTAAGAATGGGAGTAGGGTTCGGCAGAATCTTAACCAGTGGGTTCGGTATTTGGCAGAACCCCCAAAAATCTGGGTTCGGTGCATCCCTAATAATAATACATATTTTATTAATCTTTAAGTATAAATTACAATGTATGTATAAATTATTCTGTTGTTACAACACATTACACACAGACCTGAAATACACACACATGCTCAGGTCCTATACATGCACTTAAAGAGAGATGTCAGTGTTGATGGACAGGCACCCGAGCAGTTGGGGGTTCAATGCCTTGCTCAAGAGCACCTTGGCAGTGTCCAGGAGGTGAACTGGCATCTCTCTAGCGACCAGTCCACCACTGTACTTTTGGTTGGGGGACTTGAACAAGCAACTCTTCGGTTCCCAACCCAAATCCCTACAGACTGAGCTACTGGCTTTTCAAATGAACTAAATGTCAGACTGACTGACATGTGATGTGCATTCTTCTTAGAAAACAATTAGTTTTTAGAAAGGTCTCATGATATATTATCTCTAGAAGTTCAATTTCCGTTTTTGTTAAAGAAGGAAAAGAAAGTGGCAATACTCAATACTATCGAATCACAATACTTCTAGAATGACAATAAATGAAAATTGCAATACAAATTGAATCGGCACCCATGTATGGTGAAAGAATGGAATCGGGACAAAAGCATATCGTCCCAGCCCTATTAATAAGTGGCAGGCAGACTTTTGTTAACTTTGGACAGAGCAAGGCTAGCTGTTTCCCCCTTTGTGCCTTTGTGCTAAGCTAAATTGGCCGGCTGCTGGCGGTAGATTTGTATGTAGCGCACATATATATGAAATTGTTATTAATATCATCCAACACTCTGTTACTGCGATACAGTAGGTGAATCATAATTTGCACAAAGTTGCTTGTCAGGAAAACAAACATAACTTGTATGAAGCATGTTAAGCACAAGAAAGACTTTTACTTATAATCCCCTCTCAGCCCAGGTGCTTTCAGCATTTTCAAAGAAAACGTAGGTATAATACCTCCGTTATTAACCTGGATGGCTAGCTGGTTTAAACTGCTTTGCTCTCCCTTTCACAGGGGAGAGGATGTGAGAGTGTGTGTGTGAATGTGAAAATGAGAACAATGTGCTCAGCAAACCTTCCCTGGGTGGAAAAAAAAAACATATTTGAGGTAAGCCTGAGGTGCCGTGTGTGGAAAACTCGGTGTGCAGGATTCCTCACTTAGTAATGGGTGCAGAAATCAATAGAGCAGAGGTGTTGCTGGGTGCCTTAGATAAGAAGTTTACACAGTTCAGAGGGCTAAACGGCTGAGGAGTGCCATTATTAAGGCTCTGCAATCTATCTAAATGAGCGTCCTGCTCAGCTTCTTTCTATTCAACGATCAAACTTGTCATTCATTGGGGTTCAAAAACCCCAATGAAGAAGCAAGGTAGAGATGGAGTGACCCTGCCCGGAGGAAGCCCGGGGCCCCCGTCTGGAGCCAGGCCCAGACGGCGGGCTCGTCGGCGAGCGCCTGGTGGCCGGGTTTGCCACGGAGCCAGGCCGGGCACAGCCCGAACAAGCTACGTGGCTCCCATCTCTCCAGCCCATGGGCCCACCACCTGTGGGAGGAACCGTTGGGGTCGGGTGCGATGCCACATGGGTGGCAGTGAAGGTCAGGGGCCTCGATGGACCAGACCCGGGCGGCAGACGCTGGCTCTGGGGACGTGGAACGTCACCTCTCTGTGGGGGAAGGAGCCGGAACTGGTGCGGGAGGTGGAGCGCTACCGGTTAGATCTGGTGGGGGCTTTACCTCACGCACAGTCTCGGTTCTGGAACCATACTCCTGGATAGGGGTTGGACTCTTTTCTTCTCCGGAGTTGCCCAGGGTGTGAGGCGCCCGGGCGGGTGTGGGGATACTCACAAGCCCCGGCTGGCGCCGCTGTGTTGGAGTTTACCCCGGTGGACGAGAGGGTCGCCTCCCACGCCTGCGGGTTGTGGGGGAAAACTCTGACTGTTGTTTGTGCATATGCACCAAACAGGAGTTCGGAGTATTCGGCCTTCTTGGAGACCTTGACTGGAGTCCTGCATGGGGCTCCAGTGGGGGACTCCATTGTTCTGCTGGGGGACTTCAATAGTGCGGTGAAAGGAGCACTTTGAGGAACTCCTGAATCCGACTAATACGCCCTCTATGTTAGAGGCAGAGCTGGAGGATAACGGGGGATTGTCGTCGATTTCCCAGGCGGAAGTCACTGATGTAGTCAAACAACTACACAGTGGCAAAGCCCCGGGGATTGATGAGATCCGTCCAGAAATGCTCAAGGCTCTGGGTGTGGAGGGGCTGTCCTGGTTGACACGCCTCTTCAACATTGTGTGGAAGTCTGGGACGGTGCCAAAGGAGTGGCAGACTGGGGTGGTGGTTCCCCTTTTTAAAAAGGGGGACCAGAGGGTGTGTGCCAATTATAGGGGTATCACACTTCTCAGCCTCCCTGGTAAAGTCTACTCCAAGGTGCTGGAAAGGAGGGTTCGGCCGATAGTCGAACCTCGGGTTGAGGAGGAACAATGCGGATTCCGTCCTGGTCGTGGAACAACGGACCAGCTCTTCACTCGCAAGGATCCTGGAGGGAGCCTGGGAGTATGCCCAACCGGTCTACATGTGTTTTGTGGATTTGGAGAAGGCGTATGACCGGGTCCCCGGGAGATACTGTGGGAGGTGCTGCTGGGGAGTATGGGGTGAGGGGGTCTCTACTCAGGGCCATCCAATCTCTGTATGACCAAAGTGAGAGCTGTGTCCGGGTTCTCGGTAGTAAGTCGGACTCGTTTCAGGTGAGGGTTGGCCTCCGCCAGGGCTGCGCTTTGTCACCAATCCTGTTTGTAATATTTATGGACAGGATATCGAGGCGTAGTCGGGGTGGGGAGGGGTTGCAGTTTGGTGGGCTGGGGATCTCATCGCTGCTCTTTGCAGATGATGTGGTCCTGATGGCATCATCGGCCTGCGACCTTCAGCACTCACTGGATCGGTTCGCAACCGAGTGTGAAGCGGTTGGGATGAGGATCAGCACCTCTACATCGGAGGCCATGGTTCTCAGCAGGAAACCGATGGAATGCCTTCTCCAGGTAGGGAATGAGTCCTTACCCCAAGTGAAGGAGTTCAAGTACCTTGGGGTTTTGTTCGCGAGTGAGGGGACAATGGAGCGGGAGATTGGTCGGAGAATCGGGGCAGCGGGTGCGGTATTGCATTCAATCTATCGCACCGTTGTGACGAAAAGAGAGCTGAGCCAGAAGGCAAAGCTCTCGATCTACCGGTCAGTTTTCGTTCCTACCCTCACCTATGGTCATGAAGGCTGGGTCATGACCGAAAGAACGAGATCCAGGGTACAAGCGGCCGAAATGGGTTTCCTCAGGAGGGTGGCTGGCGTCTCCCTTAGAGATAGGGTGAGAAGCTCAGTCATCCGTGAGGAGCTCGGAGTAGAGCCGCTGCTCCTTTGTGTCGAAAGGAGCCAGTTGAGGTGGTTCGGGCATCTGGTAAGGATGCCCCCTGGGCGCCTCCCTAGGGAGGTGTTCCAGGCACGTCCAGCTGGGAGGAGGCGTCGGGGAAGACCCAGGACTAGGTGGAGGGATTATATCTCCAACCTGGCCTGGGAACGCCTCGGGATCCCCCAGTCGGAGCTGGTTAATGTGGTAGTTAATGTAAAGTTTGGGGTCCCCTGCTGGAGCTGCTCCCCCCGCGACCCGACACCGGATAAGCGGACGAAGATGGATGGATGGATGGATGGAAACTTGTCTGTCATGTTTGATCTTACCAGGGCCACTACACTGTTTGCAATTTACCTATGAAAAGCAATGCATTCAGGGTGCTTCGAGGAGGAATTCAGGCAAAGTAGTATAAAGAGCGACAAAGTCCACGTGTGGTGGGGGGGGTGAATGGATGATTCTAGAGCTGCAAGGATTAATCAATTAGTTGCGAACTGTTAAATTAATTGCCAATTATTTTGAAAAGCAATGAATTGGTTTGAGTCAAACGTTCCTCTGATCCCACCTTGTTAAAGGTGCTGTAGTTAGGGTTGCGAAGATCCAGGACTTAGCCAAATAAATTGAACATCGACAACTTCTCAGTCCCTCCCCCCCTTTCCGCTAAAGCAGAAAACGGTCTCCTAAGCCCCTCCCCCCACAAGGGAGAATGAATGTGTGTGCATGAGCAGTGATTGACACGCAGTTAGAACCCCCCCCCCCCACACACACACACACACACACACACACACACACACACACACACACACACACACACACACACACACACACACGTCCCTGATTGGAGCATCTGAACAGGGAGCAAAGGATTTTTGCAAATGTTAATGACCTGCTTCATGTAGTTCTACTGGAACACAGGGTCAGTTTCAGCAAATATGACAGAAAGTTAGTTTTATAAGTCTTACGTACTGCACCTTTAAATGTGAATATTTTCTAGTTTGTTCTCTCCGACAGTAAACTGAATATCTTTGAGTTGTGGGCAAAACAAGACATTTAAGAACGTCATCTTGGGCTTTGGGAAACACTGATCCACATTTTTCACAATTTTCTGACATTTTCTAGACCAGTGGTTCTCAACCGGTGGGGCCCGCGCCGGAGGGGCGAGTAGGCTACAGGATGAGAAAAAAAAAAAAAAGAATTCAGAAAAAAAATGTCCCCCATGTTGAAAAGCAGGTTGGACTATAACACACAAACAAATCATCCTCCTGGCGACTTTTTTTTGTCAAAAATTAATCCAGAGACTTTTACTGGTGTTATTGGAGACTTTTGTAGTGTTTGGAGACTCGAAAGCACGTATCACTCTGCAGCCACTGTGCTCAACGAGCAGCGGGTGTTGCCGTGAGCCCCTCTCCCGTCCAAAAGCCCTCCCAGGCGGTCAGTCTCTCAGTAGCCTCGCGCACCAGTCCCAGCCTGCAGTCGGACCAGAGAGGAGACACACACCACTCCTCATAGAAACTCAGATTTTGCTCCTTGCAGACAGAGTGGACGCCTTCACACAAAAACTTGACCTATATAGCATGGCCGCATCAGTCGAGGGAACAGCGACATGTTCCCAAACCTCGCAGACTTTATCACTGATGCACGTCACACGACTTCTCCTCTCGATTTCAATCGGCGTCTGAGCACCTGTCAGCAATGAGAGAAAAGCCACTGACCAAGCGGGAGTGAGAACGGGTCAAATGAATTTCCTTGTTTCTGTTATGAAGACGATCGTGTGTGTGACTCGAACATCTCACATTTACCAACAAAACGTACAGCGAAAGACCGCCAAAACATTTTAGACTGTACTGCCAACGTGTATACATTTTAACATCAATGTACGCTGTAATGTTTTTTTTATATAGTCACTGAAGCGGCTGCTGTTTCAATACTGTCTGCTCTCTGCAGCGGGCGGGGCTGCTGCCCCATTTCCCCCGCGACTGACGCGCACACACACACGCACACACACACACACACACACACACACACACACGACACAATGACCTAAATTGAGGACAGCTATGCTCGTTATTGTAAGTGCAATGATAAGTTAAAGTCCAATAAGTACTTTATCAAGGTTGAGAACCCCTGTTCTAGACCAAACAATTAATCCATTAGTCAAGAAAATAGATTAATAGACAATGAAAATAATTGTTAGTTGCAGCCCTAGATGGGTCAAACAAACACAGGACTTCCACTCAGGAGACCGCTGTTTGAGTCCGGTGTGAAACCAAAAGTCAACGTTAACTTATTTTAACTCTTTTTGTTATGTAACGTACATACCAGGTGTTAGTTAAGTACGTAAGTTATTTATGTAACAAGCATACTTATGTTACCCAAACCATGATCTTTTCCTAAACCTAACTAAGTAGTTTCATTCCCTAAACATGTTCTGTCCTACAGGGGTTTGAGCTTGTGTTGCTGGACATACAAAGAATTGTCCATAACTTTTTGTAAGATAACAAACAAAGTTGAATGAGGAGTAGAGCTATATTATATCGATATCGTGATATGAGACTAGATATCGTCTTAGATTTTGGATATCGTAATATGACATAAGTGTTTTCTTTTCCTGGTTTTAAAGGCTGCATTATAGTAAAGTGATGTCATTTTTGGAACATACCAGACTGTTGTAACTGTTCTATTATTTGCCTTTACCCACTTAGTCATATCCACATTACTGATGATTATTTGTCAAAAATCTCATTGTGTAAATATTTTGTGACAGCACCAATAGCGGCAGTACAATATCGTTGCGGTATCGATATCGAGGTATTTGGTCAAAAATATCGTGAGATTAGATTTTCTCCATATTGCCTAGCCCTAATGAGGAGACGTTGAGCGTATGGTGTATGGTATTGAAATGGAAGTTTTGGCTTTTTATCTGATGCTGCATAGCGGTAAGAGATGGTTATGGCAGATTACATTTTTATATTCATCTCAAAATGATGTTTGGAAAACTGTGTTCAAATTAAAAAACAGAAAAAAACAACAACCATTGCTCAGAAATTATGTAATTTGATATATGAACTAAGAAACCTTGTGCTCTGATTTGCTCATAATTTTTTTTTATCTGACATGTTGCTCACTTGCTTCTTTTTTGGTAGAGTTAAATTCTTTAGTGATTCATCGCTTTCTGTAGGTGGAGATTTCCCACCAGTGATTACAAAAGAAACCACACTTTAATTTGTTCAGTGTTGTCTCTTGGAGACGGTAACTCCCTTTGGGTGAATTTTGGGCTTTTTTTTCACTTTTTAAACCTATCACATGCACAAAATAAGATACATAACACAACAAAGAAAAGGGAAAGGTATCTACATAAGAGTGGCATGACACTGTCATGAACATGTCTTAAACATTATAAACAAGTCAAAAAACGTTTATGACACAACGCTTCTTTTAGTGTCATTCGGTTTTTGTCAAGAAGTTAAGGTTAGGGTTCATGTGTCATGACAGTGTCATGTGTTCATGACAGTGTCATGACACTCTTACGTAGATACCTTCAAGTAAAGTGTTACCGAAGTTTATTTTATTTGACATCATACTTTGTTAGACTTCATTCTTACTGAAATTGTTTGTGAATGCCTGGCCCCTGAAATACCAGCATTGTGTGCAGTGTAGATCATGGTTAACACAACCCGTGGTAGGAATCCTATAGATAATTGATAGCACCGGCAGGCTGCGGTGATGAGCAGAACCACTGGTTGTTTCATCATTGCTGTTGTCAGTGCTCGCAGATGTGAGACTGTGCCTCCGCTTTGTAAACTATTGTTAGCCTGGTTGATAAGAAAAGGTTCCAAAAGGCAGACACAAGTGGGGAAAGTGTCAAGACAGCATGAGGTTATGATTGTACTTTTGACACATTAGCTCCTCGGGTCTGCCTCGAAGTTGGATTCATCATTGCATAAGACATATAACCAACAACTTGCTATATAATACTGCAGAAATGACAAGTTACTATAGTCTTATATAGTCGGCTGTGGCTCAGGCTGTGTAGAGCGGGTCGTCCTTTAACCACAAGGTTGACGGTTAGTTTCCCCAGCTCCTCCTGTCTACATGTCAAAGTGTCCCACAAGACAGTGAACCCCAATGTTCTCCCCAATTTGCAAGGCAGCTTCACTACTAATTGGTGTGGTGAATGGGAGGCAAATTGTGAAGGGTTTTGTCCCGTAGCATAGAAAGGCACTATAGCAGGGGTCAGCAACCTTAGGCACGGTAATTCAACCAATGGCACACTAACAATAAGTGTGACACAGAGTTTTTTGGAAATGTTTCAGTCCGCATGCAAAATGACATCTTTCACAGCCATTGGCAGGAGCACAGTCTGTTATTTACGGTACTTTGATTTACTTTTTTTCCCATCCACATTCCGCAAAGACCCGCCTTACATTGACTCTGATTGGCTAGTTCTTGTGACGATATGGCACACTGATTAACTGATTAAGAACATTTCAAAATGAATCTTCATATTAAAAATGTACCTTCTTAAAATAGACAGTCCTTTACTAATCCCAAAGGGAAATTGTATTGTAGCAGCCAATTCACAGTAATTAAAAAAAAATAAAAAAATAAACAAGTTAAGGACACTCAACAAATTTGGAATACTGTACAAGCCAAAAGTAGCAAGTATACCAATAGTAGAATGTAATATATTCATGTTGTGTATTTGAACAGTAAGCTGCTGCACTGGGATTGCAATTGGATGTTTTCACAATGAAATCTGAAACACCAACATCAAAAAATACAACCATTTTAGAGGAGAAAGGGCAACTGAAGTGCTTCAGGGATGTGTTGTCAATAGGTGAGGGTCTCAGGATCTGATTCAGCTTTTATCCTCCTGGAACGCTGATGCCAAGACTTACCAGTTTTATTGGGTTGGTTACACTTCTTTGGCCCCTCAGTGGGAACTATCCGCTGTTTGACTGTATTTCTTCCTCCAAGCAGAGGCTTCCTTTGTAAGCGTGACCGGATCAAAAAGCTCTCTTGCTGATCACTGAGCGGTCAGCGATGTCTCCAGGTCTGTGATCCATAAGACTGGAGCACCTGCACTGGAAAATAGATTATCTGCCACACTTGACTTAGTTTTCTCCCTCGTATGCTGTCTGTGGTTCTGATTCCTGGCCTTCGGACACTCTCTGGGCGTAACTAGTTATAGAGTACACACACTTAATCAACCCGCTGAATAAGAGTATTAAACCTTAAAGTCATTATTTGTCTTATGATGCACATTCACCCTTGTGATAATGTTGGACAATACTGCATGCATATTTTCTGTGCAAACCATGAAAATCTGCAAGTTTTGCAGGCTTATTGATTATAGAAAAAAAAAATCATCATCACAATTTTTTTGGTTAATATTGAAATCATGGGGCGCCCGGATAGCTCAGTTGGTAGAGCGGGCGCCCATATACAGAGGTTTACTGACCTGCTGCCCTTTGCTGCATGTCATTCCCCCTCTCTCTCCCCTTTCATGTCTTCAGCTGTCCTGTCAAATAAAGGCCTAAAAATGCCCCAAAAAAATAATCTTTAAAAAAATAAAACTTTGAAATTGCGTTCATTTAATACGATTACTCATTGACTTTTGGAAAGATGTCATTTATTGAATGTAAAAAAGTGAAACCGTTAAACCCCTTGAACTGCACAACTGGGGATAACTGGGAATACTTTTCCTGTTGAACTTCTTCCCCTTTAGAACACAAGATGAAGTAAGAGTTTTCTTGCAAACATAATGTGCAAAATAATCGTTTTTCTATATTACTCTGACTTTGTGGTGGTTAGGAGCCAAAATCGCAATCAAAATTTGATTAATTGGACAGCCCTAAAATGTCCTTGCTCCCTCCCATTGCTTTCTTCTCTACACTTTTTGCTGTGTGCATTTTTCCAAAGATTATTTTATTTTAGCCACAGTAGGTGTACAAAAGATCAAATTGTATTTTGCCAAGAGTGTAAAGGAAGTCAGCGTTTAGACTAACCACTCATTTTGATCCTCCTAAAATGAAAAGGTCATAGATTTGATCCCCTCAAGTGGATTGTGTCTACCTGCAATGAACTCCTTCTCGCTATCTGTTAAGTCAGGGATAAGCTCCATAGCCCTGCTTCCTAGCAGTAGTTGCTAGGTAACATGTCATTTTGACTCAGCTATTTTTTTTTTGTTCTGCTATGACTAAGTTCATAAACACAAATTACAAGATGTCAGGGTTGTTCTTTCTCTCTAGCCAAACTGACTGAAGGCATGTTTATACCGACTTGCTCACTTACTATAAGTGCTCCTTTTTTTATCACCTCAAGAGAAGTTCAAACAGAACTGACACAGAACATCACCTCCGCAGCTCGGAGGGATCCACTGTTATTCTGCTACAGTCAGATGGTTGTCAGCATGATTTTATGAGTCTTTGACATGTTTTACCCGAAGGGCTCCTAAAGGCCTAAGACTTGTACTAAATGCTGATAAAACAAAGTGTATGCTATTTTTTCCAGAGCCAGAGCTATCCTGTATATTATACTAACCTTAATATTTCCATTATGAACAGACTTACTATCAAGAGAGTCACAGAATGTAAATATCTTGCCATCTGGATTGTCGAAAAGCTCATCTCCAAATTTCCCCTTGATAAAGTTCCGACTCAGACAAAAAGTGGACTATTTCTACAATAACAAAAGCACCTTTCCCATGTTTTGTAGGAAAAGGGTTGTTGAGGCAATTCCCATGTCGGTCTTGGACTGCGGTGATGTGATTTATAGACACACATCCTCTTCAACTCTTGAATCTCTAGAGTGGTATCTCTTTATCTATGAGGCTCTTATTGGAAAACTGCCACACTACCTTACAGAACTTCTCTGTTACTTGGAGGGACATTTTTATCACACTCGCTCTGCTGACTGGCTTTTACTTCATGTTCCGCGAGCTTGGTCTGAGCTTAGAAAAACTGCTTTTAACTTTAGTTCTCCTGACTCCTGGAACAAATGACAACACTTCCTTAAAATCAACTCACTTGTGCCTTTTGGACATTTTAGAAATCTTGTTTTAAACCTGCAAACTTCTACTTGTAATTGCTTTACATCACTGGTTCTCAAACTGGTGGTAGCTCCCTCTACATGGATGGAATCTCTGATAGATTTTTTTTTTTCAATAATAATACCTAAACTATGATCAGTTAAAAGTAATTTAAAATAAGTGTTTGTTTAAGTGTAAAAAATGTTGTTTCGATATCAGCTTGCTACATAGTTATGTTCATTAGAGGAGTGAGCATACATCCATAATAAGTTACGAGCTGTGATGGCAAGATAGTAAGCAGAGGTAAAATGAGTGGTACAAAAACACTGCAATTGTGGCTCCAAACAGGAACTACTGTGTATACTCTATTTTAACGTGGGCCATAAAGGTGGTACTTAGAGAGCCTCATTTTTTGTAAAACGTTTGAGAACCACTGCTTTACATAATTGTACTTTGTTTTGCATTTGTATTATCCTAATATATTTATATACTAATTTTTCCAATTCAGAAGGTTTCAATGTCTTTCTATTTTTCATATGATGGTGTCGCTTCTTTTCTGTGTTGCTGTTAGTTTTTGGCTTTGTAATTTGACTTGATGACAGTGAATGAAAAAAAAAACCCCAAAAAAAACATGATCTGTAACTGCTTATCCTATTTAGGGCTGACATTGTGCGAGAGGCGGGGTACACCCTAGTCAGATCGCCAGACACATAGAGACAGACAAGCATTAAAGCTCCCATTCACTCCTATAGGCGATTTAGAGTCAATAATAAACAGCTGCATGTCTCTGGCCGGTCGGAGGGAGCCCACACTAACCACTGCACCGTGTTTCAACCAAATTATTTAAAAGCACTATTCATGGACAAATGAAACATTGGATATTACGAGAGGGTTTAAGGGGGATTTCACACCTACCTCGTTTTGTCAGGACTTTCGGTCATTTCAGTTTAATCCGAACAAAAAATTACAGGTGTAAAACCTCCCCTGACCATGGTCTGGACCAAACAGCCGACATTTACACCCACCAAAAGAGGTAGTGTCGATCCGGATCAAACTGAACCATGGTTCGGTTGGTTTTCTAGTGTGAAAGCATTTTGTTGATGCTTCAGAGTTTTGGACCTAATACAGGAAGTTCTGGCATACTACATGGTTTTATCAGACCAGGGAAACTCCTTTAAAAAATAGCTCAGTGCGTAGTGTGTACGTAAGAGCAAGTGACGGTGGATGCGCTCAGAGCAGACAGCTGTCGGCTATCGGAGCAGAGAATAAATTAGCACTTTACTTGTTAAGTGGTAGTAAATGTACGTTGTAGGTTTCAGTATGTCTGTGAATAAATTCTCCTTCAACAAAATGCAACAGAACAAAAAGTTGAAGACAGTTGAATAGGCAGAGTTTCCCAGATTGGGAAAAACAAATGTTAAAGTTGGAAAGAAATGTAGCATAATCTTGGGTGCTAACTCAACCCATGATATTTTGTTATGCAACACAACATGTTTCAGAGGAAACTGTTTGTATGAGCAGAATTGGCGACATATTGGCCTCTCAGTTAAAGTGACCCAAACAACAGCTGACAAAATGTCCTCAGGAAAGACAGTGAAGCCTCTGCCAGCTCACCCGTCGTAGTGTCCTTCTGTTTGAGAGCGCTGGAAACACAGCAGAGGGAGCATGAAAGGTTTCAGATGGTTTTCTTTGAAGATCTAGTCCCAATCGGAATACATAACGGGCCAGCGTCTAGCCCTGGTTTTATCAGAGGGTTAAGGAGTCAATATGAGAGGAGACAGCAGGAGCAGCATCAAAGCACTGAGAACCTGATAAAGAACCCAGTGGGACGCCTCTACCCTTGAGGGGATACCACAGATGTCTCTCTCTCTCTTTTTCTCAAAGTCACACATGTACATACATATACATACATACCCGGGAGGAAATGGCACGCACTTCCATAAGACATGAAAAGACACTTCAGTGCATACAGTATTCACACATACACATATGCACAGACCACAGAGTAGCCGGGTCCAAAACTGCTGAGAGGTGTGACAATGCAGTGAATAAGGAAGAAAACTGTGTTCTGTTTCCCCCAATTCAAGCCAATTAGCGGTAAAACCCAAGTGAGCAGTGTTTTAAGATGCAATTTAACTTGCAACTAAACCCATCTTAAAGCCATTGACGGTAACATTTGAGTGTTGAAATAGAGTTACATTTCCCTTTTGTTCCTTGAAATGAAGCAGATGATTATCAGCTAAATGCTGCTACGTCCCTGAAGACCATTTTGGCAGATAACCAACAATCACTGAAAGTGTTATTCTATCATTCTAGATGGCTGGCAAATGTGTACTCCCTACTCTCTCTTCTCGAGATGTATATAATGGTCTTCTGATGGTGTTTGAGTGTCACTGGCTGTGTTTTGTTGCTGCTTCGTCAGTTGTACTGAGGCATCTCTTGCAAAAGAGATCTCAATGCAACCTGCTTTTACTCCCAACTCGTAAAATACTGACGCTTGGTCAGTGGCCCTCAGCATCCTATACTGACGCATCCTATACAATCAAAAATTTCGATGGTTGTGGTGGTGGATGGGTCAAACAACACAGGACATTCACCCAGGACACCGGGGTTTGTGTCCCATTCTTTCCCGCATGTCACTGAAACATACATTATGTAACCCCACCCACGATGTTTTCCTAAACCCAACTGTCCCGTTCTTGGGCCACATGTCAGTTAAACGTACGATCGACCCATCGCGCCAAGAGTCCCAACCAAGCACATCTAAATATGAGGCTAAAGAATACTTTTTTGCGTCAGTAACAAGCACTAAAGGCACTTGACCAAGTGTCGCTTTTTGGTGTGATAGGAGTGAGAATGTGTTGCTCAATGAGATTACCCGATTCGATAAAGGTTATAATAATACTTGTAGTACACTAAAATGGAGTCCTGTTTTCCCGGTACAATGTACATTGTATATTACGGTTCAGTTGTTGATACATCGTTAGGCTGTAACTGTTCCTCAACTTTGCTGACTAAAAACCACAACAGCTTTCTCTACAGCTGTCCATGTTGCAGACTTGAGAGATTCTTAGTTGTTTCAGATAACAACTACAATTTCAGATAACAGATAGGCCTACCCTTAATTATCTCAATTTTAAAGTTGGACTGAATTAGTTTATTTAGGACAGTTTAATGAATTTGAATAACTTGTTTTGGAGCCTGATTATTCATCAAGAGTATAGTTCCCATAGTTTGACTGAGATAAACCTGTTAACTAAAGCTTTTCCAGTCCAAAGTAAAGTAAAGTGGCCTAATTGGACAGATTTCAGTCATCCCTCAGTGATTACTCAAACCCCAGGAACAGCTGTGCTGGAATCAGTCCAGCTGGAGTCAGTGTCAAAATGATGGAAAAAAAGAGTTTTTTAATTTATTTATAACTTCTCAAACTAAAATGTTCATAATTGCATTAATTATATTTGGTTATAAGATGATCATGAGATCATACTTTCATAGAAAGTACAGTATATAAAAAAATGTGTTTTGAATATTAAACTTTCAGGGTGTCAGCACATTCCCTATTACCAACAGTTACAGAACTTAACTGTGTTCTCCATTAAATACAGCTTGGGGATGATTGCTAATAATATAGTTAATATACAGAATAAACTTTATTAAAAGACTGGTCTCCCAGTTTTATAAGTTGTTGGTTGAAAACCATAAGGAAAACTCTGATAGTAAAAGACAGGAGTGGCTACGTGACTTACAAGAAGACATTTCACTTATTGAATGGAGTAAAATATGTTTAAAAACACACACTCAAACCATCAACACTCAATTGAGAATGATACAATTTAATTAGACAATGCGGACATACATCTCCCCTGTACAATTAAATAAATTTGATCCTAATATACTGTATTTGATCTATGTTATAAGTGTAATACTCACCAGGGTAAATTATATCACTGCTTATGGACATGTGAAGAGATTCAAAAATGTTGGTGCTCAGTGTTAAAGTATATATCTCAGATCACAACTTCCCCTGTACCTTTTTGCCCTAAGTTATGTATTTTAGGCATTTATGCAGATGACTGTACTTTATCTTGTAAGGAAAGAAAAATGGTTGACCTTTGTTTACTACAGGCCAAACGCTGTATAGCCTTATGTTGGAAGAATGTTGGGTGCCCGTCTTTTAACCGCTGGTTAAATAACTTAACATTGAGTTTGGCTCTTGAGAAATTGATCTATATTGTTAGAAAGAGGGCTTCTGAATTTTATAACATTTGGAAGATATCACCAGGGGCTCTACACCTTAACTACACCAGTGCACAAGGGATATACTAAATCTGTGGCTACTTGTTTTGATATTGACTCGTTTTGACTGCCGAAGTGGTAGTGGCTGTCAACGACAAGAGCTACGGTGAGTTGTTCAAAACCTTTCTTTTTAGTAAACTCTGGGTACACAAACAATGTTCTCCACACTTTCGTTAAGGTGTAGAGCCCCTGGTGATACTTTGAGAAAAGTTTCATGTTGTGTCGAGCCTTCTTAGTGTTTTAAAAATAGCTATTTTGAGGCTAGCATAAAAGTGCCCCTACCACTCCCATTCAAAAGGCCATTTGACCGAAAAACGAGAACACGGTCAATCTTAAAAGTGGCGCCTCCGTCCTAAATATGCTTTTAAACGAAAGTTTGACTCGGGTACATTCACAAAAAGACCCTAGGTTGCATTTTGGCGAGAGTTACGCTTTTAGTCGTGCTGCAGTTTAGTTCAAACCTTAACAGAAATGGTCTGGGCAGATTGTTTTTACCTGTTGCACTTTAGAGAGAATGTTCTAGTCACTGAAATTTACCTCAAGAACTCACTTGTCTACAGTGTAATGGTAAAGAACAATTGCTTGCAGCTCTAATGCAGGATTGAGTCTTGATAACTTACTGTAAAAGTATATTTCAATGATTATTTGAGCTAAAATACCCTGGTTGGGCCCTGGATGACAGAACACTGCAGCTCTTATAGTACATGACATAGGTACCAATGATTTCTGCTTCTGCAAAATACATCAGAAGATTTTTATGCCATTTCCTTAAAATAAACAGCATCCCAAGGAGACAGAGGCAGTGAGACAGATATCTAAGAAAGAAACTTGAGACGCTTGCTGGAACAAGATATTTGAGTTTTACTTTGTGTCTGGAGAGCATGACGGCATGAAAGATTGAGTGCGTTTTGTGTCTAATGTGCCCCACTTCCACTAGAAGTCTTTCAAGATTCAATGTTCCAAGGTTTAGTAGAAAAACAAAGGCTGTGCCGGAATGACTTTTTCACGAAAAGTACAGAAAACTCATGTTATGAATATTCCTTTTTGTAATTTAACCTTTCATTCCAAGAACGTTTGACTGACTTACAAAGCAACAACAAGACAACGCAAGCTGTCACTTTCTGGTATTTTTGTCCTCATTGTTCCTGCCGTGCCGTCTTCAAAGCTAATTCAAATCCAAAGGTGCACGTAATGCACTTCTCAAATTCTGCCGTCACCGCCACCATCTGTTCCCTCTGCACCGCGTTAACAAGTACGTTAAATGAGGGGAGAGCGAACCAGACGTCAGGTGTGATGCACTGGAAACACACAATGTGGTGGTGATTTGCCCGAGGGCGCTTGTACTCGCTCCCTGTTTCCAACCTTGCCTTCTCAGCTAATATATATATATATATATAGAGTCTCTACTGCCATGTAGATCTTTTTTTGGATCAGATACACTTTCTGTTTCTCACCTGCGAAGAAAATCACCTCCATCAATCTTTAATGAGTTGCTAGTTCTTTAAAGCTCCAGGCCTCAAGGGGGGCAGATTTGTTGTTTTTACCTCATTCCGTTAGTCAATATTTTGCCTCCAACGTTCATTGTAATGAACTGCCATCCAACCTAAGTCTGAGGTAATCAGTACTGTAGTTGCTGAAGAAGAAGAAGCTGAAGTTCTAGTTCAAGGTTGATCATTTTTCAAAACATGTCTTCTCATTTGCCTTTCTTTCTCCATCACTGTCCGCTCTGACCTTACTTTATTTCAGCCACTAACCTCACACTGGTGGCCCCATCTTAACACTGGCCACGCCTCAACACATCACTTACATACAAAACCTGAGAAAAAGGTTGTGTATTAAATGATTTAATGCAAAGATTTGATTTGCATCAAGCCAACACTGTGTTGATAACCTGTGCAAATGTGCATGTCATAGTTCAACGACGGGGAACTTTGATTATTTTTTTAAGACAGTTTAAACATACAGAATCAGTTCTATGAAGTTCAGTGGGAGGCCAGATGGATATTTGCTTAGACCTATGCAAGTATGACAAATCATTTAGATTTCTAACTCATAGCATAAAAGATGGAAGCAAGAAAATACATGAGTAGATAGAAGGCAGATTCAACTGTTGTTGAGCTCCATCTCCAGAAAATGTGGGATTCAAGCAGGAAAGACAGACACTGCTTGTGATTGTCGAATATATCCTTTTTATATGTGTACCAAATGGTTGTCTTTAACATAACCATTGCCCCAAGCACTTTGCATGTGTTAAACTTGGCTATGTCTAATGGGACTTGAACCCCTAACCCTGACAGTGTTAGTGCTTTCTTCTACCCATTGAGCTGCACAGAACCCACAGAATCCTTCTCTATGAAGCAGAGCTCAGAGGGTATCTTGTATAGTTGCTCAGTTGGATTAGAGTTATGAGTCTTAATAAAGCAGTTCCAGCATTACACGTTCTGGCTCTCTGATTCAAGGGGATTTCAACTGTAAGCTGCAACTCATCTTCAACGTTAAAGACTCAGTGACTAGGATTTGTCCATTGCGGTTTGTAAACACAACATTCAAAGTTGCCCCCCTTCTCTCCTTAGCTGGTGAAAGCGAACCCCAGATTAACTCTCATTTTGGAACAGGTTTTTGTCTCCTTATTTCGCCTTACCCTATTGTAGTTTTTGTCGGCACTGTGACATTTCCGTAGCTTTCTCTTGGATGCGTGCTTACGATCTGGAATCTGGTTGCTACGTTTAAATAAAGTCCAGCCCTCACGCCCTTAATGCTTTGACTGGGGGCTACACACCCAGAGCCCAAAAGCTGACGCCCATTAACATCCTGAACACAGGCAGAGGGCAGGGTCTCTGCGGATACAGACACCGCCACACACTTCTAGTAGGTGACACGTGGTTACATGCTGCCAGTGCGACAAGCCGCCACTCCGACATGCTTCTATTCAGACATGCCGCTATTCCGACATGCCGCTATTCCGACATGCTGCTATTCCCTAACCCTAACCCTAATGGACACAAAAATTGGTGTGGTGGGACGTTTGAAAACGGAAAAATGGAAGTGCTGCCACTCCGACAAATAGATGTCAATGTCGGAGTGGGGGTATGTCGGAATGGATGGCGGAACCCGTCACACGTGATGATTGAGAGGGATTATTTTTGTATGAGTCTATACATTGCTTTTTTTGGAAAATCCTACTCATTTTGCCTTTTAAAGTATTCATTTAAACATCATTTTAAACGTATAGTGTATGTGAAGCAAAAACAAAAAACAGAAACAAAAACTGTATGATTTTGTACCAAATGCTTGCTATTGGGGAATTGTTGGGTCTGTGTAAATAATAAAATGTGGTCTAGACCTACTGTATCTGTAAAGTGAGATAACTTCTATGATTTGACAATAGAAATAAAATTGAAAAGAAATTGAATTCAATGATCACTGCAACATAAGCTTGTGTTTGAGAGATTGTCCGCTTTCCTCCCTCTTATGCGACGAAAGTCTCATGAACGGGTTCGTACGATAGCACACGAAAATGTATGAACACCAATTTGTATGATATCCTACGAAACTAGCCGAGCGCCGACTGGTCACGTGACGGAAGCTACAGAGCTCCATCATATCAGTGGGAGTTCGTAGTTGTGTTAAGCCGCCAATAGGTGACTAGGGGCCGTGGTAGTTGAGTTTAGCCGAAAAAGGTGGCGTCATGCAACGGCGAAAGTTAAATTCAGGCACCAAAATGACTAGTTAAGATAAGGAAAAAGATTGTGGTTTGGATTAACACTCCCTTCCCCTGCTTGAAAACTCTGTTTTATGACCCGCCTATTTACACCGACCTCCTCATTACGCAGTCCACAGCGTTTTTATACAGCGGCAGTCAATGTGGTGCTTAGAGCAATAAAAACGTGGAATGTTTAGGAATTACAGTGCTTTACTTTTCGTAGCTTTATGTACGAATGGCTCATCTCTTATTTGCTCAATAAGAGGATCAATTAAACTTGTGCAGCTAAGATAATACCATAGCAGCTCATACAAGATAACGTACCTCGACAGTTCAACCCCAAAAATGACACCTTTCAAATATAATGGAATTATAACATTTTTCTTTTTTTATATAACCAAAGCAAACTTTTTTCTCACAAAGCACAGCTTTCAGTCCATATGTATGAATGTCTTTTATGAGTTATATTATATTTATGAGTGCACACTGCCGTGGCAATGGTCTCCTGAGACCGTTTCATGGGGGACACAGGGCTCAGGATTAATACATTATGTATCTCAGCCCAATGGAGTCGATGTCAGACTTCCCACTGTTCAAACTCAGCAGAAAACCTCAGATCTTCAAGGGGAAAATTGAAGTCATGACACCAGATGTAGTGCGATTAAAGCTTCTAGAATACCTTCAACATTGGCTTAAACTTTAGCCTGTTTCCTGTAGTGTACCAAGGTTGATGACTGCAGTGGCTTGAACATTCAGAACGGGTGCATGCTTTGATGGATCTCGGAATTCATATGTAAATGATTTGTCATATTTGTGTGCTGCTCGTCAGTGGCAACTCTTGGATTATAATTGTATGTTTGATGCCTCTGTGTTTGCCTGAAGGAAACACCACCACTCTCCCATTCCAGGCTCATTTCATTTGTCACAGCTCAGTTTAATTCCATCCTCAGGCCCTCTTCAGATGACATGTTTCTGTCACATCGCGAGCCCTCTGGAACACTCACTGTGGAGCTTCTGTTTCCACAATTACTGTATTAGTGCAGATAACAAGGGTAGGATAACAGCAAATTGCCACAGTGCTAAGTTGATTTGGTTTTCTTCTGAGTGGGATAGTTTCACAGTGAGACGTTTTCACTGTGAGGTACAGAAACAAGGCGACAGCCGGATGGTCACGTGACGCCGGCTACAGAGCTCTGTGGCATCATTGGCAGTTGCTAGTTGAGTTTAGCTGACAAAAGGTGACTGTGAGCCGGGTATGGGGCACGTTTTTTCACAATTGGTCATGTGACAAGGGCTGGGAAGATTGGTAGAACAATTGGTCATGTGACAAGGGCTGGGAAGATTGGCAGAACAGGCAGCCAAGTGACAGTACTCTGATCCAATGGAAATCAAAATTGTCAGATTGACAGCACTCTAGCCCAGTGGATTTGGGGGGGGGGCAGTGCCCCCATACTAGCCCCGCCCCTGTATCCAACCTAGTGAAATTGTTGGAATATGAAAGCATCAGTTGTCATTTACTAATGTAGCAGTTTGAGAAGCTGGAAACCAGGCAATTGGTTTGGATCTGTTACTTCAAAAATAATTAAATTGCTGATTAAATTTCTGTCAATTAACTAATTTTTGCAGCTCGCCATGTAAATATTGAATTTCTCCAAGCCCTAATTTCCCACAGCCATCAGTAGTTGTTACTGGCTGTATCAGCGTTAATAAACTCTGGCTTTTTTATTGCTGCAGCATGTGCTATAGCATCTCTCTATCTCTAATTATTGGAAAATAGAGTTAAAGATCTGGCAAATTAGTGCATTGGAAGCGCTATCTTCTGTGATAGCATTTCATTTTCTGATGGCAAACTTGATTTCAGATTTCTCTCTGCTCTATAAATACATTCATGTGCAGAATGACTTTGTACCCAGTACTCTATAAAAATTCCATCTTCTGAAATGTTCCACATAACTTTATTAATCAGCAGTTAGTTTAACTTTGATGTCATGCCGTCATCTTGTCAGCCTACTGTAAGTGGCCCATTTTTCCAACAGTGGATACATCTTTTCGGAATGAAACTCTTAAAATATGAAAGAATAAATTCCGAAACACATGCGTTTGTAAAATAGCTGCAGCTTACTTAAATTAGATTTGTGGGCGAGGCAGCGTCTGAAGCATTCGTTTTAAATGTGCTCATTTTTTGATCTCGTGAATTCTCTTATTTTTGATCTTGTGAAGATTTCATTTCGTACACTTTTTGTATCTCCCCAGACTGCTCGGCATCCAATAAAAAAAAAAAAACATATTAGTGATGTCAGATTATTGTGTTTTTTGAAAAGAAATTCAAAATGTGAATTCCATCAATATACTTTCAGCCTTTATTATCATGGCTTCTGTCAACATTCTTGTACTTACTCGGAACATTACATAAGGCAACAGACAACTTATTCTCCATTTTCTATGTTGTTCTTTTCCACATATTCCTCTTACAACTGGTACCTGAAGCAACACACTCACTCCAACATTGCCCCTTGCATTTTAAATGCAGTACTGTTTCCAGTCTGAACACCCGGCAATGCATTGATTTGGTAAATGTACATGATCCATAATAACCAGTATTTAGTACTTTATGCGGCAGAAAATTTGTTAGAGGGAGGCTGTTCAGATGTAACCGATGTAAAAGTACAGCGCAAATGATACAGTGTGTGTAGTACTGGGGTACTTAACTGCTTGGGAACAACCAGGGTAACTCTGTATATATAAAATATATACATTTTAGATAAATATTGTATGTGCATCTACACAAAAAAGAGCACTGCGATTAACTTTATGTATATGGGCTGCAGGCTGCAGGTTTAACCTGGGTCAGGCAGTAGTTTGTATGTACCTGGAGAGGCGAAACCCAGGGCAACAAAGTCTATACATATCTAGTAAGATTGCTGTGAGTAAATCTAACAAACTAACAGTGATGGGGAGAAAAATAGGATTTTGATAAGTGAGGGAGACATGTCCTCCCCATCCCCAGTGGAAATGATGTCCCGGATTGCCATGACATTTTCTACAGACATTCATGGTTACCAGATGATGTGTCCTATTGACTTCCTGCTTGAAATTGAAAGTTTAAAACAAATATTAGATGGATTGCCATGAATTCCAATACAGACATTTATGTCCCCCTTAGGGGTAAGCCTTTTTCCATGCTGACATTAGCATTAAGCTTCAACCGCTGCTCTACTTAAGTACAGCCTCACAGGGACGACAGCATGGCTGTAGACCTTCGAGTCCTCCAAACCAATGTGACGATATGTGTTGTTTGTTCCCTACCCTCTAATACGACCCACAGGAACGTTTAATAAAACAGCACCCCTAGCGCGTCGGTCATGGTTTTGAACGTGAAGGTCCATCCATCCATCCATCCATCCATCCATCCATCCATCCATCCATCCATCCATCTTCGCCCGATTATCCGGTGTCGGGTCGCGGGGGCAGCAGCTCCAGCAGGGGACCCCAAACTTCCCTTTCCCGAGCCACATTAACCAGCTCCGACTGGGGGATCCCGAGGCGTTCCCAGGCCAGGTTGGAGATATAATCCCTCCACCTAGTCCTGGGTCTTCCTCCGCCCAGCTGGACGTGCCTGGAACACCTCCCTAAGGAGGCGCTCAGGGGGCATCCTTACCAGATGCACAAACCACCTCAACTGGCTCCTTTCCACAAACTGTCACAGTTTGGTTATGTTTAGGCACCAGCAGTACCTAGTTAATTTTAGGAAAGCGGTTTGGGTGAAAATCAGACATTACTGCACTTTCTGAAGGTTAGGCACATTGCGCTGAAAATGACGCTTGTTAAGTTAAAAAAAAAAACTCACCAATTACTCTTATTTTCAAACGACGCTTGGTCAGGTGCCTTTGGCGTTTGTTATTGACACAAAAAGTCTCCTTTAGCGTCATATTTAGACGCGCTTGGTTGAGACTCTTGGCGTCACTTTTTGACGCTCTGGGTCGGGACGTACGTTTTACTGACATGTGGCACAAGGACGGGACGGTTAGGGTTAGGAAAAGATGTTGGGTGGGGTTACAGAATGTCGGTTTCAGTGACATTCAGGACTTTGCTCCTCCATCATAATTACTGCGGCCACTAGAGGATGCCGCCACTAGAAATGTAAATATAACGTAGGTCTTATTTGCTGCCGTTTTTCGGGGTTGTCCCGTTAACCGCTAAAGACTAAAATGGGCTTTGAGATTTTGTGTTTTAAATTCAGATTTCTCTGTGTTATTTTAGTTGGAAATGTTCTCCAACAAAGTTGGGTATTACAAGGTATTATATTTTTAAGACAATTAAAACCAATCATAGTCATAAAAATATTACAGCAGAAATATGTCATTTAATCAACGCTGATTTGCAGTCACAGAGTTTGATTAACTTAACCTTCAGCTTCTCTGCGTCCACCAAGACTCTCTTTAATCTATGAATTTATAGTTTGTTTCATGTTGAGCTCATTTGGTTCAGACCACTGCTCGGATAACAGTCAGGCGCTCCGCTCTCAACTCTTTCACTGTTCTGAAAAAGTAATCATTTAGTTTCGTGTGGAGACCAACCCCATGTATTATAATCCTTGAAATATAAGATCTCAATAGATGCAGGATGTAACAGCATATTTGATTCCAGAAGTAAAATTTTAATCCAGCACACCAAGGAGATCAATGATTTTCTTTTGTATTAACTAGAAAAACAAACGGGCACTACAGTTAGTTTTAAATGATCCCTCATGTGTTAAATGGCCACAGGCATTCACAGTGAAATAGAATCCATATCTTGTGACATAAAGAGAATCCATTTCTCCCATTTTCTGACGAAGATTGCTCTTCAATATCTTAGAGAAGTTATCATTTCCGTTGTATTGATCATCTTGATTATGTCCATGCACTGTTTAAGGCTCAGAGGCTCAGGATTGTACCAAATCTTTTTGTAATCGCTTTCTTACAGGCAATACACAATATCTTACCCAAAAACAGTGTTTTTATTAAAAGCTTCTTTCCTTATTATCCCTGAATACAAGACCTTAACATCAATAGGTATTTCGTATCCCAGAATCTTTTTTAAACGTAAGCATATTTTACGCCAAAATATTTGAATTTTCGGACACGTCCAAAACATGTGGGAGTGACTGGCATCCTTTTGTCCACACTGTCTCCAGCACTGCTGCTGTGACTGGGATGTTTTGCTTTTGATTTGGGGTGTGATGAAGAAGCAAATCAGGTTCTTCCAGCCAAATTCTCTCCACCTCTTGGAACTTGTTGAGTGTTGTGTTTTCCAAATTAGATGCCAATCCTCCTGGGATATTTCTGTCTCTAATTCCTTTTCCCATTTTAATTTAGCTGGTCATTTTTTTGAAGAACGAATGTAGTCCTTTATTTCTTAACCTAGGTCTTATTTAGAGCGTGGCGTCTTCACGTATTCCTTGTTTTATCATCTTCCGGCAGACTTCAATAATCAAGTGGTAACTTTTCTTGTTTTTGCTAAAACTGCAAATTCTTGAACACCCCTGTTCCTCTGGAACATCCAGTGTATTTTTCATCTGCAGCATTGGAGGCTTTTATGAGATGCAGATTCCAGGTGGAAACAACAGTGCAGAAGCGCAGCTATGGAGCTAAATCAGGGCCAAATGTTTTGTTCATTTGAAAAAAATATATATAGTTGAAAAAATAAAGCTTGAAATTGAAAAATTAAGTTTTGGTCAAAACTTGGAAAAAATAAAACCATGTATTCAAACTAAAAATAAGTGTATCAATTTTTCTTTCAGTTTGAATAAAATTTAGATTAAATTCTGGAATTATTTTGAATAAATTATAAATTTTCATTTTTCACTTTTATATTTGTTTTCAGTTCCACATTTCAGGTTTTCAGATTCAAAACTTATTTTTTTTACGGCTTCAAATCTTTTTTTTTTTTCGGTTTCAAATCTTTTTTTTTTTGGTTTCAGATCTGTTTTTCACTTTCAGATCATTTTTTTTCGGTTTCAGACTTTTGGCCCTGATTTTGCGTGGGGGGCGTGGCTTCAACTCAGAGGGGCGTGGTATTATGAGTGACAGCCTAACAAAGAAGGCAGAAGACTCCTCTGTCATGTTGCCTTCAGGAAATGGTGTTACTGTGAAAACTATGACTGAATGCTTTCTATCCAATATATACATGTGATTTTTACTTAACAAACTGATGCCAGTGACAAAGTTCCATTTAAAAAATTGTATTGGACAACACATGGTACCAATTACACTATAAGAGCAATAAACTGTGCCAGATTGTGCAGTTCGGCAGGAACAATGACTTCTCCCACTTCCATGTATGACTTTGAATGTAGCACCACAGTATTCACTTGGCAGTCAGCATAGCGTCCGCTCCGCCAAAGCAACCTGCTGGCGCAGCCCACAGGTAAGACATGTGAAAGATATTAGCCTTTTTGAATAGATACTTTGGGTTATTATCCCCGCAGTGGCATTTTTTTGTCATTAACACATAAAGGGAAAATAGGTGGACCGCTGGAAATGAAGCATCGCTAGCACAAAAGTTAGCATTAACTAACGTTAGCTTCACACTAGCTGGTGTTTTTACACCAATTTTAGTGTCCAGCTCAAGTTTTTTGACTTTAACGTGTAGTGGTCTTTGTTAACCTCTGTTTGTCAGAATGACCATAACTCGACAGTGGCTGCCTGCAGCCGTACAGCCTTATAAATGTAAAAACTTATAGATAACTAACATTGCTAGTGTTACCTTTTCATGGTTAGTTTAAACAACATAACTTGTCCTGGTCCGCTTTGTTAATCAATCAATCAATCAATCAATCAAAGCTTTTATTACGGACACACACGGTCCAGAAAACAGACAGTAAGACATACAAATACAAAAAGACAAGTTAGTGTATTCTGATACTTAAGTTAGGCTGTGGTAGAAGCCTTCAAAGTTTGCCCACTTGGCATATTTTGTAAGGCATAACTGTCATGCTGTTACATGTAACGTTATAGTGTAAAACGTAATTTATCAGGCCAGAGCATTAATGTAAAGTTTTATTTGTCTACTTTATAAAAAGAGACCTTCTTCACTGCAGCCACTGTCAAGTTATGGTCATTCTGACAAACGGAGGTTAACAAAGACCAAGTTAAAGTAAAAAAAACTTGAGCTGGACACTGAAATTAGTTTAAAAACACCAGCTAGTGTGAAGCTAACGTTAGTTAATGCTAACTTTAGTGCTAGCGATGCTTGATTGCCAGCTTTTCCCAGCTGTCCACCTATTTTCCCTTTGTGTTAATCACAAAAAAAATGCCACTGAGGGGATAACGCCATAAAAGTATCTATTCACAAAGGCTAATATCTTTCACATGTCTTACCTGTGGGCTGGTGCCAGTGAATACTGTGGTGCTATAAGTCATACATGGAAGGGGGAGAAGTCATTTTTCCTGCCGAACTGCACAATCTGGCACAGTTTATTGCTCTTATAGTGTAATTGGTACCATGTGTTGTCCAAAACAATTTTTTAAATGGAACTTTGTCACTGGCATCAGTTTGTTAAGTAAAAATCACATGGATAGAAAGCATTCAGTCATAGTTCTCACAGTAACACCATTTCCTGAAGGCAACATGACTGAGGAGTCTTCTGCCTTCTTTGATAGGCTGTCACTCATAATGCCACGCCCCTCTGAGTTGAAACCACGCCCCCTACGCAAAATCAGGGCCAAAAGTCTCAAACCGAAAAAAAATGATCTGAAAGTGAAAAACAGCTCTGAAACCAAAAAAAAAGATTTGAAACCGAAAAAAAAAAATTTGAAGCCGTAAAAAAAAGATTTGAAGCTGTAAAACAAAAATAAGTTTTGAATCTGAAAACATGAAATGTGGAACTGAAACAAATATAAAAGTGAAAAATGAAAATTTATAATTTATTCAAAATAATTCCAGAATTGAATCTATATTTTATTCAAACTGAAAGAAAAATTGGTACACTTATTTTTAGTTTGAATACATGGTTTTATTTTTTCCAAGTTTTGACCAAAACTTAAATTTTCAATTTCAAGCTTTAGTTTTTCAACTAAATATATTTTTTTCAAATGAACAAAACATTTGGCCCCGATTTAGCTCCATACGCAGCAGTGTTGAGTGTACTCTGGTCATGTACTCTATCACCCACAAGAAACTTGGAAAGGCTTCATTGGCTCAGGGGCTTCTCTGAACTATCATACTTCTTTCACTCACACACATCAACACACCTAACACTATAGGGAAGCTCCTACAACTCAACAGTGCTGACCCCTTCATAACTTGTGATATTAACTTCAGGGGGGCAGATTTTAATTTGCACACCGTCCACCTCAGGGTCCTGACTCTGCCTTTTTAGCTGTGTTGTGATTGAAAGCATTTCTTCGTTCTTATAACCATATATCACATGTGATTTCCCAAGCTCCTTTTGCTATGTATGATGGCTTGTTATTTTGTAATAACAGCGAGAGGTTCCCTTGTTGGGTTTGAGAGATTCAATTTTCAACAAACGTGAGCTCAGAATTATAAGGTTCTATCTCCGTTTAGGGTAGTTCTGAGATATTGAGCATCAAAGTTTTTACATCTCAGCTATTTTGCGAGATGGAACCTTTTTATTTTATTAATAACTAACTAAGAAAATATTTTTTTACAAAAATAACACCACACAGGCATTAATAAACACCTAAGGGATCAGATTATGTCAAAAACTCAATTTCGGCCAAAAGTGGAGATAGAACCTTATAATTCTAAGCTGACGAGAACCATTAACACAAACACCCACTAATGAGTGAAACGGACAGAGCCACCTCAACATGTTCCTGTGCAGGCCATTGGTACATACAACTACGAAAAGTAACGCACTGTAATTTGCATGTATTCCATGTATTTATTACTGCATGCACCACATTGACTGCTGCTATAGAGAGAGTGAAGATTTGTGTAGGGAGGAGGTCGGGGTGGGTGGGTGGGTGGGTCATAAAACACAGGGCTTTCAGGCAGGGGGAGCAGAGTTTGTGCCCCGGGAAAAAAAAATGCAAGACTTTCAACCAGGAAACGGGTGTTCGTGACCAGGGAGTAGGCTACCACTTGAGGGGGTTGCTGTTTCAATCCAAAGCACAATGTTTTTTTTCTAACGTTAACTAGTCTTTTAGTGCCTAAACTTAACGTTGTTTCTTCACAATGATCCCCATTTGTCGGATAAACTGCATGTGCATGTGCCATCATGTGACCGGTCTTCATGTGACCAGCCAGCGGTCGCCTACTTTTGTAGGATATCATATGAACCCGTTCATTAGAATGCGTTGTCCTGTGACCTCTGAGTTAGCATGTGTGAAAGCTAAGTACTTCCTTTTTTTTTTTTTTTTTTTTTTTTTACAAGAGCAGATTAGAGACGGAGAATAGTTATTCGGGCAGTTCACTTTATTTTTCCTGAGGAGATGACATTTCAGCACGCATTAGAAGATTGGGGGTGTGCTTTTCCAGTATAGGCCTATATGTTTTCAAGACCTGACTGTGCTTTTGTGTTTTAATATGGATGTTGTAGCCCACACACAGTGTCAGCAGAGATTAGCCTTCTTAAACTGCGAGGATGTAACATGGGAAGTCTGCTGCTGAGGCTTTTCACTGCTGCTGCTGCTCTATAAGACCCGGACATCAGGAGCATTCTTCTGTGGCTTAGTGCATTATATATAGTGTCAAATCACACACACACACACACACACACACACACAAAGTTATTTTTAAGAGATATTTATAGGGTCAGCGCTGTGAAACTCACATTGTGTGTTATTTACAGTATCATGACAAAGAACCCATACACACACAATGATGCAGAAAGGTATTCATAATAACATGATGCATTGGCCCACACACACACACACACACACACACACACACACACACACACACACACACACACACACACACACACACACACACACACACACACACACACATACACGTGATTAAGAATATTATCATCATATTCTTTTTTTTTACTTTTTATTATTAGTGATATTAAACAAGCCAGAACAAACATGTGGGAACAAATAACGACAAGGGGAAAAAAACAGGGGTCACAGTGGTATAAAACACAGACAGTAACTCTAAAGAAAATGACATTGAGTTAAAGAATTATTGGAATTGGGTGGGGAAGAGCATGAAAGAAGAGAGGAAAAAAGGAAGAATGTAAAATACAAAAAACAGCAGTGCAATTAGTTAAATGAAGGGAAGAAAACAAGACAATGTACTAATTATAGTTTTAGTCAATAATAATGACTACTGAATCAGAAAGATGTTCATTACTACAGCATTTACGCACATACAAACATATTAAACATTTATAAGAAATAAACAATAAATATAGAAACAGAGACAAATATATAGTGCAGATTGCAAAGAAAGATATAGTATGTGCAATGGGCAGATGTATAGTCCAGGATGGAGGTTAGTGCAAAGTGTGCTGTAATGTTAATACTGAAATTAAATTATTATTTATTAAAGAAGGTGTAATATTCTAGAATGACATCATAGAAATGTTAAGAAAAAAAAAGAAGGTGGGGAAAAATGATGCATCATATTCTATATCTACAGTTGTGCTTAAAGGAATAGAACATATGTTCACCACAGAGCGCTTTACAAAACAACAAAGGAGACAAAAAAGTGATAAGCAGAGGTGAAACCGAGCAACAGTTGCGTTGTGCCTGAAGTTCTAACAGTGTCCTGGATGTTAGCTTTGACATAATCTAAATCCATATATTGACAATGACGACTGGGCCTCATTCACCAACCGTTCTTACGAAGAAATGTGTTCTTAAACCCTTCTTTACGAAGATTCTGGCATTCACTAATGTTTTC
The DNA here is from genome assembly GCF_004354835.1 of Perca flavescens. Taxonomy (NCBI): domain Eukaryota; kingdom Metazoa; phylum Chordata; class Actinopteri; order Perciformes; family Percidae; genus Perca; species Perca flavescens. Next base: position 11,375,850 of record NC_041334.1, read on the forward strand.
TTAACTTGGATTTGTTCTTAGCTAAGAACAAAATCTACGAACACTGAAAAGCACTCTTACGCACATTTGAGTGATGACAATTTGCTCCAAATGATTGCTTACTGCATTTTATTTAATTCTACAGTCGTTTACAATGATAGTATTGTACTGTAATGTATTTCTGATCATTTGTTGATAAAAAATCATATTATTCAAAAAAGACACTAACACTGCAATTTACATCAGCAATTAAACTGATTAAATCCTGCGTTATTTGGTGATTGATTGCGATTTATAGGGCCGAAATGCAGTGGTAGAATGTAACAAAGTACAAATTCTTCGTAACTGTACTTAAGTACATTTTTCACGTATCTGTACTTTACTTAAGTAGACTCAATAGTGCATAGCCTACTTTTGACTTTTACTTTGTTACATCTTGCAGCAATTATCTATACTTTCTACTCCACTACATTTCTACAATGTTCCGTTACATTTTCTGATCAGTTTCCCCCCTGACAAAACGTCTTCCTGACCGTCACACGTTTGTCTCACCAGTAAAGTTTGGTTGCCGTAGATACTGTATATATGGGTTGCCATAGATACTGTATATATGGGGCACCGCTGATCCAAGCCGGCTCCGGTGCCGCAGAGGCCGCGCGCAGCGCCGCTGACCCTCGGTAATACAGCCCCGGTAAAAGTGAAAATGAAAACGTTTGTTTTTTTATTATTCCCGTTTTTAAATCAAAGTTGCTATATCTATTTCTCTCCACAGCGTTGTTTACTCCTCCGCCAGGCTGTGTAAGACGCGTTCATATCTTATTTATTTGGCTGGATCTGTTCACATCTCCCCATTTGCGCTGCTTCACACACTTTATTTGCTTACTTGCATGGTTAAAGAAAATGAAATACATCCATGAATAAAACCAACAAGCATTCCGATTCTAACAACATATTTCCGTTTCATGGTTAGGACAGGAACTTTTCTTAAAAGCCAGGCCTTGTCTGTGGTTGTGGACACCTTCTACTTTTACTAAAGTAAATATGTCTCTGGTTATTTGTACTTTTAGTAACTTTAAGTACTGAGATTCAGTACTTCCTCCACCGCGGCTCCGACAAGCTCCGACAACCTGTCTCCCAGGAGGTGCACAGGAAGTGTCATGTCCTTAAATGGGGATTTTTGGGGCGTTTTCTTATGCTAATTAGGAACAACTGGCACGCGCTTTCAGTTGCGAAGACGTGGGATTCATCAATCCTAAAAACACAGGTGCGAACAAATCTGCTGTTTAAGAACACGTCATGAATCCGGCGTAAACTTTTCTTTTAAGAACATATTTAAGAGAAAACTTAGGAAGATATTGGTGAATGAGGCCCATTGTACTTTGGCGATCACAATTTAATGATCTCGTTGTCTCAAGGTCTCATCATTTGAAAATAATTGCATCACGAATTAAACTTAGGTACAAATACAAAGTAACTTAGCATGACTGTTCTCTTCTCACTGACAAAGCCTGTATTCAACTTATTTAACAAAAGAGCAAATAATTAAGACACCAATTTCTACCTTTGTCAATCCTCAAGGAAAGTGAAAATCTATGAAAAAGGCTGATCTGTTCTTCAGCAAAATTCCAACAAAACCGTGAATGTTATATGGTTATCTTTGGATAACAAGCATAAACAAATAACAATGAACTGCTTAATATTTTGTTATTTAGAGATAATGAGACAAATATGTTCAGTCAAATGTGCTTCTATGATATAAACAAATCTATGAATAATAATAAAAAGGTCAAATAAAATGTAATGCAGGTAAACTCAATACTGACCTTTCCTGTTCATAGAATTGACATGTAATGCTACTGTGCATTTCTAATATGTCTGTTTTGCACATAATATTTTGCAGCTAATAGTGTACTGTCAGTCAAGACAGAACCGCACAAACATGATTGGATTCTATTGTTAGCTGCTATTGTTTGTAATGTGAAGCCAACACATTACCCTGCAGTCATTCATTCGTTCAGTCAGTCAGGATTGGGTCATTTCACAGTGTTGAATTGTGAGTGGAAGACAGTGAGACAATGAGCCAACTTAATCATCAGATTTGTATATGTTTACATAAATTCAGTCGGGAACTCTTTTCTCATTTATTGCAACACATGGAAATACAGGTATACTTGGTGATGGAGGCTCTGTTCTTATGATGCTCCCTGGATCAGCAAAGCAGCATGCTAAAATGACACAGGGAGCATCCTGCTGAGACCCCTTTGTACCCAAGAGGAGGCTCAATCCAAGACTTTAAAACCGTTTCAGACATAGTTATGATGACACACAAAACTAGGAAGGTGGAGGCCGGGGTGATGGAGGCAAGCTTTGCCAGCAGCAGCGGTGTGAGGCAGCATTGGAGTAGCAGGAAGCAGAGAGGAATAGGGAGACATTTAAATGGACCGCCTGATGTGAAAATGGCTGTGATTGGTTGTGACTTGCTGGAATGATAATTCAGTTAGTGGGCCTATGACTTCCGTGTCCTGCATGAACTAACAGAATGCTTAATTATGTATTATGTGTAGACATAATGTTGATTTTTTTTTGGTCAGGGATAGTTCATTTTACACAGTAATGATGTGACCGGAATTTAGCGAGAGACAGATAGTGAAACTCATTGTTATGTCTGTATGAGTTTGAACCAATTATAATTTATATACACGTTTATTAGTTAGCTTGAGTTAGGAGGGACTTGGTTTTAAACCACTGTGAACTGAAGAGAGAGGAAGAGGAGAGAGAAAGTGGAGCAATCAGCCAAGTATTTCTTCCTGGTGTTTTGCAATTATACATTTAATCTGTTAGTTTTTCTAAGATCAAACTAGCTTTGAAGCATTTGTTTTTCATTTCATTTTTCATTTTTAAAATCCAATCCTCACCACCTTTAGGCCCGACAGGTGGATGGAGAACAGCAGAATTGATTTCTGAATTTGTGTCGGTTACAATGGGTTGTAGTGATATATGGTCAGTCACGTCCCGCGTCAGCAATTAGGTCATGTGTTCATTTTCTAGTCAATATTTGTCACTACCTGCTGGAGCTGCTCCCCCCGCGACCCGACACCGGATAAGCGGACGAAGATGGATGGATGGATATTTGTCACTACCTCTTTTATTTTGAAACTCACACTGTGTCACGTTTCAGGTCGCTTCACTTCCGGTCTCTGTCTGCTTTCCCACCTGTGTGATCACCTAATCACCACCCTAATGTGTTTCACCTGTGTCACCTGGAATTTCACCAGGCGCAATTGTGCCATGGTTCTGTTCCGTTCATGCGTCATACCACACAGGAAGCGTCTGAAAGTGGACGATTTTTCCTGCCCGACTCGCACATTTTTATTGCTTTGGTTGATTCCTGGATATTGTGCTTCTACCATGAAAGTGAGTAGTCTACATAGTTAAATGGATTCTTCCATTTAGTCCAGTTATCATCAGTTATGGACATGCGATCTGGAGTCTGCACACAGTGATTATTTTGAAAATTGACTGGATGCTCTAGCCCCTTCACTCCCTGCCCTCCCTGCCTGGCTTGTTGAACCCCCTGCGGCTCCATAAAAAATCGACCCAGCGCGTATTTTCAGTGGAGCAGAGCGGAGAGCTTCTTCTGGGACGTGCTGCGTCGCGGATGGTGGAATCAAAAGCATTGTCATGATTGGTTGGGATTGCTGGTGCCGCCACAATGCAGCGCAGACGGATCTGGTGGGATCAAAGGCTTAGTTGCCATCATTTTGTACCTATGTGATAGCCTTGTAGCATTCCTTCATCATGTTTCCAAGTTAAGGCCCTTGCCTGTTTTTTGACTCTGCCTTTGTCTAGTAATTTTGGTAACTCAGCGTAGTTCTTTTGAACTTTGACGATTTGGACACTGTTGCTTCGATTGTGAACTGACTTGCCCGTTGAGTGTGGCAGATCTAACAATGATATATTTCACAGTGGACCAATGCATATCAAAATGTCTTAGATCTTTGGGGCTTTTAACTGTATCTCATGGTTTTCATTTAGCAAATCAGATACAAAGTGTGGATGCTAAACAACTGGGAGGGGCTCAATGTCCTTGAGGAAGAAAGTTTGAATGGCTGATGCGAAGGCCATTCACATCCAACACCACAGGTCAGGCTTAACAAAAGATGGGGGGTTATAATATGTCTTTGTCACGTGTTACCACATGACTGAAGAATCGAAAGAACGAGCTCCATTTGTTGAAGACCAACGCAGTTGCACGTTCCACAGCTCATTTAGTTCACCTTTATGCTCAAATTCTCTTCACCACATACTGGTTTTAGTTATGGATCTATGGACGGCAATATCTCTGTTGGGTAGTCGGTTCAGCACTTTGGCCCAGACTCAAATATCTCAACAACTTTTTAATGGATTATCATGAAATTGTATACAGACATTCATGGTTCCCAGATGATGAATCCTACTACCTTTGGGGATTCTCTGATTTTTCTTCTCGTCCCATCATGAGGTTTGACATTTTGGGGTTTGAATGAAATGTCTCAACATCTATGAGATGGATTGCCATTATATTTTTAACAGACATCCCGGTTCCATAGAGGAAGAAACCTAATGATGTTGGTGATTCCCTGATTTTCCTTTTCTGCTTCTAGCAGGTCAAAGTTTTCACTTATCCAGTGGAGTATCCTAACATACTAGATGGATTGGTATTAATGTTCTGACTAAAAACGTCCTGTTTTGGGGACTAATCGCAACATAGTATTTGTCCTGAGAGCCTGTAGATATTAGACGAATATGATGGGTTATCAATTGATACAAATCTTATTTCAGGTATTTTAATGAATTTGACGAAGGGCATCCATCCATTCCTGACGGTAAACTATCAGCATGCCTTGTTATATTTCGCCTCTCCTTGTCCCTTGTCTCCTCTTCTCCTACTTCTGTACTGTCTCTTTCTAACGCTCCTCATCTTACCAGCCCATTTCTCCTCCATTCCTTCCCTTTTCTTTATTGTATCCCACCAATCTACACACTTCTATCTTCTGTTTTCTCTTATTCTTCCCCTTGACTGTCCTTCACATAGCCCCCTATTCCCTCCCCCTTTTGTATCCCCTCCTTCCTCTTCAACACCTACATTTCATCCTTTGTTTTTGTATTCTCTTTCCATTGACTTCCCCTCACCTCCCTTTTTAGTGTATCCTCTTCTCTCCTCTTTCTCCTTTCACCTCTCTAATATGCCATGCTGCCTTCTCTCCTTCTTTCTTCCACTCTCTGTGTCATCACTGCCCTCTGCTGATTGATGGCAGCTTCACATCACCCTGAAGAGTCTGAGCTGACGCTCTATTCCAGTTGTTTCAGGTGTCCGGCAGTGTTGGAAGATGGATTAAATATGAATTCAATAGTCATTGAATCATTGCAGTCATCTTTGGCATCATTACCATCAGTAAGAAACAAATGACATTTAACATATTGGCTCTTACATGCATCAACAGGGATGTCAATACATCATCCAACACATTAGCATTTAATATCAATCAACGTTAGGTGAAGATTGGTTTCCACTGCATTGCATTCACTATTATGCTCCAAATCCTATAATGCTATGAATACAAAATGGTAATTTAAGCAGATATAAGTAGCCCTATCCCTGGCTGTATTCTTTTTTTAAGACCCAATTACATAGACCCATATACATATGCAAGAGCACAAGAAGAAGAAAACCAAACACAAATACAATAGGCTGAAATGTTGTTGCTGAGACTATGAATTGCCTTCATGTCTAATGCAGTTGTATCACTTACAGTACAAAGAGTCTTACAGCTAAGCTGAGCTAACAACTCATCCGATAGGCAGAGATCAAGCTGTGGTGGGGACTGGGTTGCAGACTTAAAGCTATAGTGCATAGTTGCTGTCACCCCCATGAGGAATTCTAAGTAATGACCACAGTAATGAACACTGTAGGCGCGTCCGCATGATACAGCCTTCCGTGACCATGCACCACCCCCACCCCTCCTCCACGCAGTTGGTAGTAGCCAAGGAGGACTCTTAATTAGCTTTATATCAACTCATTTGGCAATGGCTTGCATGTAACAGACGTTCATTAATATCAAAAGCTTTAACATAATTTGGTGTTTGTTATTGCACACTTGATGGTCAATTAGATGATTGATTTTAAAACTATCCATAAACCCTGTTCTGGTGTTTTCCCTATATTGTTACAGACTGAAGTGCATGTATTTGGTGGGGTGGTTTGGGGGTCCTTCCTCGAGAAATTGTGATGTTTTTCAATGAAAGAAAATCAAATCTTTTTGGACCATTACTTTTAGCATATTTGTGTCTAAAATGTTGGGAAAGCTGGAGCTGATAATAAATAAATAAATAAATAAATAACCAAAAGCTCAAAGAGGTTAAAGACAAAACTTGCTAAAGAAGTCCATTGGGGACCAACTGCAACCATTAGGTCTGAGAAAAGTAATTTAGTTAGTTTTGATGCTCTTATTGATTTAACATTCAATGTTGTTTATACTGTAAGTGGGGATACTTGCATGCTGGGTCATGAGCAACCTGTTAGTATCATCCTATGTTTGGCCCTGCTACTGTACCACGCAAGTCCCCAAAAGCTTGTGTTTAGCTGGATAAATAGTTGGTAGTGAATGGGTTGGTATGTTTAGCCGACAAAAGGTTCCTGTTAGCCAGGTACAGATTACTGTGAGGTGCCGGGCCTTTCAGAGGAATCCCCGCCTGTACGCCCGCTCGACCAATTGCGGGTCAATTACAGCTGTCAATCATGACGTTTCACCCCGTTTTTTATAGGAACTAATAATGAATAGAAACCAAACTTATCAGAAAAATTGAACAAATATTAGCGTGATAAGAACTACCTAAAATGACAGAAACTATCTTTGGGGAAAAATGTATTTGACGTGTACTTTGACAGGTTTTTACTATGGCCCATGCCAACAAGGCGATATGCTAACATGGAGGAGGCGGGGTATATGACCTATACTGCAGCCAGCCATCAGGGGGTGATCCAGATGTTTTAGCTAACTTATGCAGTCTATGCATCTAAGCCTGACTTTTCTCATTGATATAGTGGCATGTAGCTGGCCATTATGAGTGGCGTTCAGCAGTCAGAGCAGAAAGGTTTGCAGCAAAAACATATGATCTATAATTTTTTTACCATGCAACAAACTTTTTTTTTTTTTATTTAATCATATTGTTTTTAACAATAACAAATATTTTTTGTAACTGTTTCACTGATTCAGTCAAAATTATTTCTGCCAGTCGATTAATAAAGGGTTAATTGTTAACCTCCCTGTTAGGAAGCAAATGTGCTCATCTGCAGCAGCTCGAGAAAAGCGTGCCACATATTGTTTTGCAGCTAATGCCACGATCGCAGCTGTTATTGGTTTGTAATCCCAGTGGAAACATTTACACTGTCCAGGGGAGTCCAAGTTTGCAATGTAATTTTAAACTTATTACCTGTACGTCTTTACAGAAAGGAAGGAAGTAGACAAGGAAGGCGATAAGCTCCCCTCACAAGCCTTCAGAGATGCGGGGAAGCACAATCTGCCATGTTATTGTGCGCATGTGTGTGTGATGAATGTTTGATTGTGTCAGGGGAGATTTCTGACATATCTGGAGCAGAGACTGTGAACATTTTGCTCATTAGAGGAAAAGGAAGGTGAGAGATGGATGAGCAATGAGAGAGCGAGAGGGAGGACAGACGTTGGATGGACAGACGGATAGTTATGACAAGAAATAATTACATTAAAATAACAGAAATAATGAAAGTGAGAGATGGTGATGAGGCTCTGCAAACCCAAAGGTAGAGAGGAAGTAAGGAGATGATCATTAAGATCACGAGAAGAGGTAAGGAAAGGCAGATAATTAAGGAGATGCAGATTTACATCCTGGTTATCTGTATTTGAAAAAAAGAGGAGAGAAACAAGCTGTGGCAATTACGTCTTTGTCAGTCCTTGAATAAAGTGCAAACGCAATCATTCTGTAAGTGGGAACATGTTCAGTCTAATAATACTCACAATAATCCTATAATTACAGTGATTGCAATTTTGTGTCATTATAATCCTGCAGTTATGGAACTGCAGCTTTGAAACGATTCGGGGAAGCCAAGTCAGTAGAAAAAAAAAAACTCACAAAGTGTTTCGTACGGTTCTTCCTTTAAAGATGCATGGTGAATTTTTGGGGGAAGCAGATATAAGTCACAAGATGTTCATTTGCAAATGCTCTGAAAAAGAAGCTCTTGAATGGAGCTGAGGCAACAATAAGCCTGCCTCTTTGTATCACGAGAGGAGGATCACTGAGGCCACGCTGTGACTTTAGAACTTCAAATACACGCAGCTGATCCAATTTCTCTGTGTGGACACTTATTCAGCAGTAAGGCACTATCAAAGACTTGTTTGATATTTCAGGAGTTCTAATTTGTTTCCCAAAGCAGCTTTATAGAAGACACTCTTTTCTGAACCGTTAGATGACTGTGAACACAACCTTATCCATGCCAGGCATTCTGCATTATTCCTAAAGCGACTATAAGTCTTTACTCAGCCAAACAATTTCACTTTGAACAAACGCAGCTTGCTGTCTTTGTGCTTAAGTGTCCTTATTTAACATCACAAGTTGACGAAACAAAAGAAGACTTTTCCCCAAAGCGTAGTCTTACAATCTTACAATGCCTGACCTATCTCCACAGCACTGCGGAGTAAGGTCTGGCTACACCACACATACATTCCAGCATAGGAGAAAAAACACTTGTTTGCATTCCTTTAAACCAATCACAATGGCCTTAGGTGGCGCTAAGCTCCGGACGCAGCAACGGTGGCTCTGTAAATTAGTCTCGGGAAGGAACTTATGTTGGTGGAACCTTTGCACCCCACAAAAGAAAATGCCACGTACAATATTAAATTAAAAACATAACTGTTCACACAATACAGTAACGAGAGCTATTTAAATTAGCTGCATACATGGTTGAATAGTACTTGCTTTTACCAGTTCGTCCACAGCAATCCCACCAATCGTCCCAGTTAGAGAGTAAGTGCCGTAAACATATTCTTTGTAAATCTTTACAATCGTTCCCCGAAAGAACCAAGCTGGCCTGCCTTGTTACACGATCCAAATTTTCTTAAAAACTTGCCATTTTCAGCATGTAGCTTGCTAACTTGACATTTGTTGTTGTTTCCCCAAGCGAACAGTTTTAGAACGACAGCAGAGCGGAAAGTAGCAGACGTGCCAGGCTTAATCCTGGATATGTACTTCCGTTGTATCCAAAGTAAGTCCACGTATTACTCCTTTACCAGGCACAGCTTGATTGATAATATATTCTTATTCGTAAGCAGCCTAAATCTTCTCAATCTTCTTACAGAGTTACACAATTTACCAGACTTATTCTAGTTCATTATGAATATTCATTCTTTGGAAGACATAAGAATATACTCTTGATTACAGGCAACAAATTGACTAGAGACACTTCAAAATTACTTTAATTAAGTACAAAGAAAACCTTTTTGGAAAAAAACATTTCTAAATGTTCACTTAGAATGCAGTCTTATTGAAAGGCATTTTGATAAAGAACATGTCCTTATTCAGTGCAGTTGACCAGTGAGTCATTCTTCCCTTCCCGAACAAAGCTAGATGTACTGTCGTCAACTAAGTGCACATTTATCTTTAATCACACTTCACTGAGAGACAATTTTCCAAGAACGATATTTTACACTAGACTTCACCATAGAGACCTAATTCTTACTTGCGTGGATATGGACAAGATGAATAAGACATATCACAAGACAATAACACATTCTGACTCTGTACTGTATGACTCAGTTTAACTTATGTGACATAGAGCATATTCTAATGTAATAAAACTCATTGAATAAAACAACTTGACAACAATGACTACCCAGCGTCAAGCCGACCATTAGCTGCTACATATGACTCTCCGTCTCTTGAAACTTAAACCTGAAAAAACACTAGGTGTTATAGATCAGGCTGTTCTAAACAACCACTGCATATAGCTACGAAAAGTAATGACTGGAATTTGTATGTATTCCACATATTTTTTACTGAATGCGCCACAGTGACTGCCGCTGTATAAGAGCGCGAAGAACCACGTAGAGGAGCAGGTGGCGATAATCTGTATTGTTGCCCAGGAAATGAAAACCGGCAGCTGATTGGACGAACGGGTCACATGGGTTTGTTTTCTCCGGAAATTCAAAGCCAGACTGTCATGGCGGCCGTTCAGAATACGATCTCATATTGTACTAAAATAGTTCACTGAAACATGTTTCTCAGAACATTTTAAGCGAGAAATATGACATGCAGTTGCTGAATCTGTCTTCATGTTAGCTCAACAAAGGTCAGTTTAAAAGATTTTCGTCAGATTTTGAGAGACTCTAGTCACGTCTGACGACGGCACGGGACACACCGAACAGATTCGAGTCACTGACCTCGCCAGACTGTCTAACGGCCGATAATCGGCTAAGTGTGTCCCGGCTATTATAGTTGCACAATGATATACCAATCGAACAATGAGCATTAAACCATAGCATGGCTTTCTCTCCTGGAAGTATGGACATTGTAAAATGATAACGAAGGAGGCAGTTTATCATTTAGTCTTCTTTACTCTGAACTCCCGGTGCATGTAACAAGTGAGCAGTGACACACGTTTTGGGTGCTACGGTATATGTCACAGTATATGCGCAGGCACATTTTAATTACCGTATATATCGCATCATATGCGCATTTGCATTCTACAACCGTATATGGCAGACATTACTTTTAGCTCGTCGAAATTAAAGACAAAAATATAGTGGTGAGTTGTCAATTACGTGCAGGTGTAAAGAGCCTATCCACATCTAAGAGTAGTTCAAATCTTACGAAGCACCTGTTGAAGCAACACGCTTCGACAAAGCTAGTAGCGAAAAAGCCCAGCCCTACGGATGCTGAAGGCGTCACTCCATGCAAACAACCAAAGCTAGATTTTACACAGACTGCAGTGCAGCCGATAAGCCAGACTGAGCTGAATAAATTGATTGCTAGGTATACTGTAGGCCAATCACTTTTATTTCATTGGGCCTAATGTGGTAAAAAAACAAAAAAAACACTGTTAAATGACTGAGACAGTTGTTATTTCGTTTCAAGTATTAAAACGGACTTTTGTACTACTGCTTGATTTGAAGGCAATAAATAGGTCTAAAAATTATGTTTGACTGTTCAGTAATGTTAAAATTTACATTTAAAAAGCAGACATAAAAGTAACTTAAAACTTAACTAATTACTTTTAATATACAGTAATTGGTAAAGTAATTCAATTACTTTTAAAAGAAGTAACTAGTAACTAGTAACTGGAATTAATTACAAATTTTCAGTAACTAGCCCAACACCGGTCATAACAAAGAGGGAGACAACACCATGTTAAATGTTTACTTTATTAAACCAAATTGAACAAAATTAGACCAAATTAACTATATACAGAATGGGATGTGGAAATCAGTAGCGTCAGTGGTGTAGGGTGTGCGTGAGTGAAATAGGTTATTAATACGATACCTGTGTCTAAAACGTTGGAAAAGCTAAAGCTGACAATAAATAAATCAAACTCAAAATGCTTGAAGACAAAACTTGCTGAAGAAGTCCACGAGGGACCAACTACAATCTAAGAGAAGTCATTTAGTTAGTTGCAATGCTCAGATGGATTTTACATTAATTCGGCTTAGGTTCTGCCCCTAACGACTTGGGTGCTGCACTTAAACTACGGTATATAATGTTAACTATTAATAAAACATTTCAGGATCAATGTCAACCTGGACCAGGTAAAATGACATAGGGGTGTAAATCACAAGATTTATCACCATATGATATATTGATACTTTGGACAACAATACGATATTTACTGATATCTTAAAGTCTGTCACGATACGATTTCTATTCAATTCACGGGCCTGCGACCGATATGAGACATATGCCTTATGCCCATTAAACACCGCTACATTTCTAGCATCTCAAATATGATTTGACAATTTTATTACTGAGCTCTTCCAGACATTTCAATTAAAAACAAACTAATCTTTTTCAATACAAATAATTAAATATAAAGTGGTAGTCTAGCATAAAGGGGCATCTTACGGACAATATGTGTCCACACTTTCACTTTGAACACATCTATAATACTGGATCGTGGATCATCATTGAATCGACAAATCGATCCAGATCGATGTATCTCTACACCCCTACAATGACAACAAAAAACAGGTTCGCGAAGACCTTCAGTAACCCCAAACTACTGTCACTGCCTCAGCCGTTAACCTTTGCCACCCAACCAGCGCTGAGCTCATCGAGTCGTGACGGGGAGAGAAAGGCGGCCATGACCCAGAGGACACAAACTTAAACTTCACTTCATTACAGACTCATAGAGGTGAAAGCTCTCGCACCACATTAGCTTAATAAATGGATGCTTCCCCCGTCTGAGGTCAGCCATGCATACATCTCCCCCCACCCCACCACCGTCATGACTTATTATGGGGAAGGCTGTTAACAATGGAAAAGCCTTGTTTATTTCAGCCCACAGCCTTTGTCAAGCTGATTTATTCTGTGTTGCTCCAATGGCAGCATCAGTTCCGTGGCGGAAATGTAAAGTTCAAGGAGTCATAAAGGAAAAGTCTGAGTAGGTGATCAGGTTCATAGAGATTCTAATATGAGACAACATATTCTGACAAAACAAATATTCACCTTACCAGAGCACTAGCAATATTTTTCTGTCTCATCTCTTTTGAAGAGCTGCCACTGCTCAGTGTTCAGGGTGATCTCATTGCCATTGGTACATATTGCTGCGAAAAAGTAATGTGCTGTAATTTGAATGTATTCCACGGTTTTATCGCTGTATGCAGCACATTGACTGCTGCTGTTCTGGTTCGCATAGGGAAGAGGTGGCAGTGGATGGATGGGTCATAAAACGCAGCGGTTTCAACCCTTGGATCGGAGTTTGCGTCCCGGGGAAAAACACAGGACTTTCACCCACGAAAAGCATGTTTTACTCGAAATCACAATCTTTTTTTCTAGTCGTTTGGGTGCCTAAACTTAGCTGTCTTCACCGCATGACACTCAATTTCTGTCGGCTAAATTCAACTACTACGTCACGTCGCGGTGCTCTGTACCGGGCTAACAGTCACCTTTTGTTGGTGAAACTCAACTGCAATGGCCCCTGAAAAGACCGCAACCTCACAATGTCCTGTTCCCGGCTCACAGTAACCATTTCACGGCTAAATGTAACTGTAAAGACTGCTAAACTTAGCTGTCATGTTTGATCGGCTAATTTCATATGATGATATGCAAATTGCTGTGCATGAGTTTTTTTTGTACAATATCATACGATACCGTTCGTGAGAATGAGAATGCTATTTAAACGACGTGGGCGCTGGAAGGGAAATTGACAACTGTGTCTGTCTACAACTAGCAAAGACACTTGCATTGGGTTTTGCGCTATACTCTGCGCTGGGTGCAAGATAGGGCCCAAACACTTTTGGCACCATGTCCAGACAGTCACCACATCACACTAACAGTGATGTATTGCTGGCCACTGGAGAAATAGCCTCCTTCATTACAATGATTTGCTCAATGGCACTTCAACAGTGGAACACTCTGTGTCTTGTTTCCATTTGCTGCCCAGATTTCCCCCACCATCTTTTTTTTTTTTTTTTTTTTTTTTAGCTCTGCTGTATCTCTGTTCCACATTCATTAAACTACAAATTTCTAGTTCAGTTCATTTGCACTGTACAACAGAGACACCCAGCGATAAAAGCAAATGGCCTGATGAAACGCAACGACCAAAGAAAACAACAAAAAAACAACCTCAAACAGTATTTGTTTCTTCCCTTGGTTCTTTCATGGTCTGGTTCTTTATTGGTCCCCATGTGGCCTGGGTGAGTCCTGCCCTCTGTTCTGCTCCCACTGATCAAACACAGCAAATCCCCTTCTCTCCTTCCTACAGAAATAACTTCTCAAATGAATCACTACAGATGAGTACAACAGGTAAGAAAGAATAGAATAAAGTCTAAAGTCTGTTGTCTTTTTGACAACAAATTTTGTAGATATACCAAAAAAACTTTTAGGGCCCGAGCACCAACAGCATCGGTCGAAAAAAGCCCTGTTGAAACTGTTCCGTTTATTATTATCCCCAATGAATCACAATTCCGAGGGGCTTAGGACGCTCAAAACATCATCTGCGCTTGGGTGTGACAAAATGGCTCAATAGCTCCCCCTAACAGTTAGTTTACTAAAAGTAAAAGCCCGCTCCTTTAACTTTTGTGACTGATTGAAATTGGTAGGCATATGTAACATGTTGAGATGTACAAAAAAGCCTTTCGGGGGTGTACCCTAAACTAAACAGGGAGTCAGCCAATTTTAGAGTTCAATAAAAGTAAATTTTTCGCCATTTTCCAGGCATCATACTTCAACTTCCATCGCTGCTTGCAGCTTTAATTACGATTACAATTTGAAAATTCAGTTAATGACATTACAAGTACTAATTCCACCAACACTAAAGTTACTTTGACATTTCAGGGATCAGCTTGAGTGGATATCAGTTTGTGCTTTCACAGACTGGCTTTATTTGGTGCAGGGACTGGTGGCGGGATGAGGCTATAGTCTCTACCACAAGTGGAGAAATGTGCCTCCTGGTAAATCCAACATTCACTTTCTTGTGTTATGTTTATTAACCTACGACAATATGGGTCGTTTGTTCCTACCCTCTAATACTACCCACGGGAGCATTTTCCGTCTTCATATCTTACCCAGAGAACGCTGGTCACAGTTGTGAATGTAAAGAGCGCAGTTTAAAACACGTCTTTAACGTTGTTAAACGCTTTCACGCAGTTTGATTAGGGTACAAAGGGAATTGAAAGTTTTTATTTTACCTTTATTTAACCCGGCAGAGACTCAATGAGATTAAAAATCTCTTCTTCAAGAGTGTACTGGCCAAGAAAGGCAGCAGTGGTAACGCAGGCAGCATAAACAAAAGGTTTTACCTTCTTAGTTAACAACAAATGTCTACTGTAAAACATAGTGGACCTGCTGGGGGGGGGGCAATCCTTTTTCAGGACGGGCCGGTGCCACCCCTGGATAGGCTATAGAGTACATGGGTAATTAATGTTGCCTGGCATGTAGTCTGACATCATTCAGAGCAGGCTGTTGAACAGGTGTAGCTTATTGGCTTGTCTCTCTTCTTCTTCTGGCTTTCCGGCAGACTAGATGCCTTGCAACACATTGCTGCCTCTCACAGGTCAATTTAGGTTTTTCAGCTTGCCTTTCAAGGCTTCCGTACATATGAGAAACGTGTATAAAAGTTTATGTTGTAGATAACTTTTTTTTCAATGAAATTATACTTGGCATTTTGTTACTACTTTCACAAATATTCTTACAGGTTAATGAAATATTATTTGGTCCCCACTCATTTAGAGCTGAGCAACGGTCACACTAAATCAAGTAGCAAGATATTTTAAGAGTGTGATTAACACTCTTTACCGAAATGTATGTGTACCTTTGGTGGTGAGGTTTTGCTAACAAACGTGAGAAGAAATAAGTCAAAAAGGTAATCAGCCAGAGTCTTGTTTGTGCTTTTTTTTATATACATATATAAATATATAATGATCTTCATCTAAAATTGTGCGTTCATAGATTTTTATTCATCTGAACCTAAACTATTTTTCCAATATAAATATCAATCCTGATATAATCCAGCATTATATTTTCCTTTAAAAAACAAAGCTGGAAATAATAAGCCGCATGTACAGTATCTTACCCAGCATGCTTCATTAACTAAGGCAGGACTCTCGTGTGCGTCCACGATCCTAATTAAGTCGAGCAGAAATCACTAGATATTCTTTATTTGTGTGTGTGTGTGTGTGTGTGTGTGTGTGTGTGTGTGTGTGTGTGTGTGTGTGTGTGTGTGTGTGTGTGCGCGCGCGCACATCTATGGGATCCTTATTAACTGTGGCAGGACTTATCCAGCATGCATGCACATATTTATGTATGTCGGTTGTGCATGTGGACAAGCAGTGCTGTTCTAAATAAATGAATAAAAAACATGAAACAGAGAAAGAAGGAGGCTAGGATACAAGTAAAGAGGGTAGAAAGGAAGAAATGAGAGAAAAGGGGAACTAATAAAGAACACACGTCTGCTATACATACCTGCATGCTAAATGCTCATGCTTTCCCTGCATTCTATATTTCTTTTAGCAGTAGAAAGTTGCAAAAGGGACATCATTGTTAAAATTGCATAGCATCAGATTAAAGTCCTTGACAAAAATCAACAAAAAACCACTTACTGTCACTAATTACATGTAAATAAAAATAAAACTATACTATGTCTTTTGTCAAAAGATAAGGATAAAGGTAAAGTAAAAATAGAAGATAAGATCAGACTGAAATGAAACTCAAGCATTTTGAAATTATTCCTTTATCCTTGCCATGGCCCACTTGAAGATTAGATTCACTTATGCATAACTGCAGTCTGAGTCGCCTTGTAGGAAACTTCACACCTTTAAGTCAGCAGATCTTTAATCCATTATACACAGTGGTAGTCAGTGGAAATCTCATATCAAGATTTAAAACATGGACACTTTGGACTCGTATCACTGCAGCAGCCTCTGTAGAAATCTTTAATTATATACATTTACTCTACTTTCCATTCTACTGCAGGGAAATGCCAGCTTTAATTTCTCTTAAAAGACCGTTAAGCTTAATTGGTATTATTTCATATCTGTTTTGAAAGTCTCGAGGTACCACGACCACCTCACAAACAATACCAAGGCCAAAAGAAAGAGAGCTAGATAGATGAGCGAGAGATCACAGACGCTGCTGGTTACACAATGAGCTGCTACTGAAGGTAGAAGCCTTGTGAGAGCTGAATAAACCTTGTGAAGTAGTTTTGCTACAGGCCTCGTTCTTTCGGATGTTACTGTAGCTGTTGGATAAGACAGCATGTGTCTTCTGAGCCTTCAAGGGATGATGAGAGAAATAATGGCCGGACCACGACAAGAGGAGTAGCTAACTAGTATTGTAGAGTCCCAATGTGCAAAACTAATTTTGGTCAATCCTCCCGCTCAGTAAAAGGTGTACACTTATGGAATTCTTTATCCACGGAACTTAAATCCCAAACAGAACTAAAAGTGTCTTTCTGTATTTTCTGAGAATTTTATACACCGTTTTGTTGTTGTTGTTTTTGTAAAAGCCTGACCAGGGACAAGGACTGCAAATTGGCAGAGGCTTAGTCTCGCATTGCCAGACCTTCCTTCACAGCGCTGCGGAGGAGGGTCTGGCTAGTCCACACAGCATTTTGGGATGGGAGAAAAACGCGCTCTGGTTTATTGGCATTTCTTTAAACCAGTCACAATCGTCCCTGCTGGAGCTGCTCCCCCCGCGACCCGACACCGGATAAGCGGACGAAGATGGATGGATGGATGGACAATCGTCTTGGGCGGCGCTAAGCGCTTCACGGAGTTACGGTGTCTCTGCAAAATAGCCTCGGGAAGGAACTTGTTTTGGTGGAACATATGTACATTCAAAGATTGTTTTAGTCGTGCAACAGAAAACTCAGATTGGACAGATAGTCTAGCTAGCTGTCTGGATTCACCCTGCAGAGATCGGAGGAGCAGTTAACCATTAGTCCTCATAAACATAAAGAAAGAGGAAGGTGACGGACATCCGAAAAGAGTGACATCCGGCAGAACGAGAGCAATCCCGGAAGTGGAAAGCCATTGATACAGACACAACATAAAATTTAACACTTAAAAGTTTCGTTAAATATTTATCAGTTACTTTTGGAAATCCACATGGACCACTCTTCACATCATCACAGAATATATGTCACTTTTAAAGCTGGTTCCACTGTTCCTTACAAGCAATGTAGCATTCAAAAGGCTATTTAAAAAAAAAAAATAAGTCTGGCACAGTGCTCAGTCGACATAAAGCGCTACATTACAACCCTTCCAGCTAAATTCACAGAGAACAATAAGGGCAAAACAGCATTACCGATCTGTTTTTAACCAAATATTTTCCAGCTCAGCAAAAAACACAGCAACACTGAAACCGTCCACACGTTAGCGTGTCGTTGACCACCGAGCCTATTTGTAACCGGTAGGCTACCAACAACGTTTCAACTGATTTAAAGGGTTTAGATAACACAGTCGACTGTCCTGCTGTTACAGACGTAAACTAACCACAGACAGTTGCCTCGTCCATGGACTCATGGCAGTGCGTCGCTGCAGAATTAATATAAGGGAAACACAATGGATATTTGGCATTATTTTTGGCATTTCTGGCGGAGGTTCCCGTTGGCTTAGAGGCCCACCATGGCTTACACAATTATAAGGGAAACACACAAGTTTTTACTCGTAAAGTCAGAATAGGTAGATGAGGAAAATAACCAGAATGAAACTTTTTTTCTTTTAAATAAATATCATTCTGAAGTATTATGCTGAGAGGATATTGTACTTCATTTAGTCAAATTCAATGTCAAGAAGTACAATTTGCTTTTAACTTGTGGCAAATAGACATTAGTCATTGGCCAAGAGTTTCCCAAGATGGAAAGTTAGGATGTGTTGTGTCATGTAGGAGAGCAGAGTTGTCATCCCATCACAGACCTGCAATTAACAATTACTTTCAAATGAACATTTACCAAGTGTTCCAGCCTGACGCTAACCGTACCTTAAACATAGTGTATTTGCTCTGACCATGATATTTCCCTAACCATGGGCTGGCATTGTAGAACATGATCATTTCTGTGGATGTGAAAGAAAAGGTTGCCATTGAATGGTTACAGTTAGAGGTTATAGGTTACAGGACTGTTTACCTCCATGCTTAGTCATATATTGATTCCGGCACAGTAGACAAAACACCTAAAGTCAAATTCGATCAAATATAATTATGCATACGCCCTCCATTGCAGAATGAGTAATGAATTATTGTTTTTAAAGAAGACAAAGGAGGCGGATCTTGATAAATAAATGCTTAAAAAAACTTTTATGGGGGCCTATTTGACATATACCAAGAGGTAGTATAACAAAGGAAGAATAAACTAACAAAGGAACAAAGGACAAAGGAAAGAACTTTGGGAATTCCCGAAAAGAAAACCAAAATTTTTAAAAAGAAAATACATTTTTTTTCATCAGGGACCCACTGTTTGTATCCTGAGCTGCAGCTGTGTTTGTTAACGAGAGGCTGTCCAATTAGATTATAACTGCAGGCCCACTTGTCCAATTAGATTACAGCAGGGGTTCTTGATTGTCCAATAGAATTAAGCCCCTGACTACTAAGTGTCTGTGCAGGAAGTTGTCAAGTGTGTGTGTGTGTGTGTGTGTGTGTGTGTGTGTGTGTGTGTGTGTGTGTGTGTGTGTGTGTGTGTGCTCCTGTTGGCTGCTTTCTCCAGCAGAGGCTGAAGTTCGATTTAATCATCTTGACACACCAGGTGGGATGGAGTTAATCACCCTGACCTGACCCAGAGAAAAAAAGCGTTCCCCAGCCGTGGGTGCATTCGATTTGAGTTTATCATGCTAAATAAGGTGCTGGGATGGGAGAGTTATGACAGAGAGAGAGAGAGAGAGAGAGAGAGAGAGAGAGAGAGATATCAAGGGCGTATGAAAAAAATACCAGACCGTATTGTGCAGAATAAACATGGGCGGTGAATGTTCTTATGGGTTGACTGAGCAAGTGAAAAAAAACAGACTGCCTACACATCAGCTGCTCGCTTCTCCTGAATCATGTCATGACTCATTCAGTGGCCCTGCGTAGCTCGATGGGTTCAGCACTTGTTCACCATCGAAAGGTAAAAGGACTCAGAGCACGAGCCCATTGGCACCAGATAGGCTGAAGCATTTATGCCTCCCCGTCAGGGCCAAAAACTCATCAACTGAAGGGGGTAAATGTAAATGTCACTACAATTTCATTGTAGAGTGCGTAAACCTAAAAGTAGCTTGGGTACCCATCAGGCCCCCAAGTAAGAGCGCTCAGCCTTGCACCCAACTTTGTCCAGTTGCCACTAGCGGTATTGCAACAGAAAATCCCGTCACGGCCCAGAAAGAATTTTCCCCATAGGCCACCATTGTAAAAGACGGTTATGACTCTTTCAATTATGAATTTTTAATCCATGGACTTTATATATTTGGAAAAACTTCCCTCTAGCCGAGATAAGCAATGTAAAGTCTCTGGGCTGAGCGGGAATTGTTGGGCGAGGCCGGCCAGAGAAACACTACTGCACGTATTCAATGGGCCACGTATCACAGAAGTAAACCTGGAAGCGTAGAAACTTTTTTGGCGTATGCGCCAGGCTAGCATTTTGTGATCCGGTATCCAGTTAACATAACACATCCATGGCTCCCATAGGTTATTATTGTTCATTGAGTTTTCCAATGCTCATTTTTGATGTAGGAAGATGTGTGTCATTTAGGTAGCACGTTGGAAAGTAAGGGTGTTGAAGCAATAATAATAATAGTACATTCATTTTGTTATAGCGGTTTTCTAGACGCTCAAAGACGCTTTACGGTTTTGGTAACAAACAGACAAAAGGTACATGACAGACAAGACAAGGTAAAAGCAAGTTTGTAGAAGTGATAGATGGACTTTCATGTCATAGACCTGAGTGTTTGTTGTATCTCAGACCTACAATGTTGTACAAAGTTGTACCATACCTTGTTATAAAAAGCAATCCGATCACAACTGTTTTGTGTTTGGTATCCTGTCATCTTCTGGCTTGGCCTCCTGTGAGTTGATTGTGAAAGCAGTTACGAGATCTCTGATAACACAGTGACAGCAGTTCACAATGTTCTAAAGTTGTATGGTACACACAAGAATATATACATTTTCTAACAATCGCTCCATTCACTTCAATGATGTGAGAGTAGATGGATAATAAAGGGACACCAAAGGAGAGGATTGGTTCAAGGTACTGTAGGTTTGCACAGATAAACAACAATTTATGATACCAATTATAACAGATGAGAGGCTTTGTTCAGACTTTTTAGAGAACGGAAGGTAACATATTCACAACAACAGCAAAATGAATCTGTGCGTGTTTGTGAACTAGAAGGTCTTGGAGGATTGATAAAATGTGCAATGTGAACGTTTTCATTTGTAGTGACAAACTTGGTAACAAAATTATTGCCAACTCTGTAGCTCTCTGGAGCTTGGTACTATAGTTCAGTCTTAGAGAATGCATCAATCCCCAGCAGCAGCAGGCAACTATTGGAGTTTTTCTGAGGAATAGGTGGGGACTTAAACAGGGATGAAAGAAGAGATGAAAGAATAAAATTGCATTGTCACCTGTTCACCTACAGTATAGGTGCAGTAGTTTAGGAAGTATTCAGATCCTTTACTTAAGTAAAAGTTCTGCATTGAAAATGTTGCTTAAGTAAAAGTATGTTATCAAGAAAATGTACTTAAAGTATTAAAAGTAAAAGTACTCAATGCAGAAAAATCCTCACATTTTAGAAACTGGAAACCATCCAAACAGTTGTGTGTTAAATGGTCTAATCATTTCAGCTGGACTTGTATGCCGTTTAATTTATTATAAAACATCGTATTTTTAGACTACATGTGTACTTGTGTGCAAAACTCTTAATTTGTAAAGTAACTAGTAACTAAAGTTGTCAGATCAATTTAGCGGAGAAAAAGTACAATATTTATCTCTGAAATGTAGCGTAGTAGAAGTAGAAAGTGGCACAAAAGAAAAGACTCAATATAAAGTACAAGTACCTCAAATTTGTACTTAAGTACAGTACTTGAGAAGATGTACTTAGTTTCGTTCCACCACTGAGTATGTGCCATAGGTGGATGTTGTGGGAGCAGTTTAGTGGTACAAAGACATAAAATAAACTATTTTGTACTAAATCCGTTTGTCTTCCAGTCAGCTGGGAATGCTCTGTCTGTCTTTGTACTCTATGCAAACCTTTGCATTTCCATAGGGCTCATTCACATTGCTCCAGGGTACAAATACCTTGGGGAAAGACAAGCTGTGTTTGACTGCATGAAATAAACATGAGGAGTGCTTGTTTAAACTCATCTTACAACTGATGTGTCAGCCATATCCAACTGACTTTGAGCCATGCCTCGAAGAACAGGTCAACGCAGGACAGCCCAAAACCATTCGTCTGTAGAAGACATTTAGCGTCATAGAAATGGAGAGATGAGGACTGTGTTAGGAGTTTGAAGACGGCTTTTTAAATACCACGACTGTGACAATGGTAGTGACTTTGATAGTAAAAATAATGCTGTTAGTCTTGACGACATTGACATCCTGATAACTTAATGTATGCAGTTTGTTGGCTGTCATGATGGTGATGATGAGCATGAAGATGACAAAATATGATAGGAATGATTGTGACATGGCTGTTCTAGTACCCAAACCATTTATCTTGTGTGTTATGTGTGCTCCAGTGTGCCTCCAGTCTAAATGTTGCTGATGAAGGCTGATAGTAATGAGGTCAAACAGGAGACGTGTGTTTGCTTCAGCTGTCCGAGAGAATGAGAGGAAAAAAATATGAACAAAATGCTCTTGGATCTGTTTAAGACAGTTAACCAGATGCTAGTCTCGCATTGCCAAGACCTATCTGCACATCTTGTGTGGAGTAAGGTCTGGCTACACCGCAAGTACATGCTGAGATAGGAGAAAAAAATGCTCTTTTTTTTTTTTTTTTTTTTTTTTTTTTTTTTGCATTTCTTTAAACCAATCACAATCGTCTTGGGTGGCACTAAGCTCCAGACTGTGGCTCTGCAAAATAGTCTCGGGAAGGAACTTGTTTTGGTAGAACATTTTTACCCTGCAAAGGAAAACTCTATATACAATATTAAATGTAGTTCACTGTTCACCAATACAGTAACGTGGGCTATTTAAATTAGCTGGATACATGGTTAAACAGCATTTGCTCTTACCAGTGTATCACCGTGTGTACCAAAGTAACCCCACCAATCGGTCCCAAAACGTACCAGTTAGAGACAAAATACCTTAAACATATTCTTTGTAAATCTTTACAGTCACTGCCTGAAAGAACCGAGTAGGCCTGCCTTGTTACACAATCCCAATTTTCTTCAAAACATTTTCAGCATTTAGCGTGCCAGCTCGAAGTCTGTCGTTGTTTCCCAAAGAGAATGGAGTTAGACATGTTCCGGCGATTATCCGGTAAAAATGAATTGTTGTCAATCCAGACTAACCAGATGGTGACTGGAGCGTAAGTATACTTGTAGTTAAAAAAAAAAATGAACAGGGTGATTTGTATCTAAAGGTCCAATAGCCTGACTCTAGGGCTAACCAAAATGCTTTGAAGCTCTGACTGTTGACATGGTCACGCTTTGTTTTCTTTTCATTATTATTATATATGCATTACTCCAAAAAATCCCAAATAGCCCATGAAATAAGGAATAGTAACCCATAGGGGTGTGACGAGACACCCAGCTCACAAGACGAGACATGAGATTGGGTTCACGAGATCGAGACAAGATTTTAACACTATTTTAAAGAAAACGTCAATGAGAGAGAGAGAGAGAGAGTGTCTCTTCACTCAGAGAACCAAGGTTACAACATAACTAAGCGTTTTCTGGTAGTAGTTGAGTTGTTTTGTACTTGAATTTGCCATTGTACAGTAGACAGAAATAAATGAAGTTTATTTACCTGTTGTTTCACGTTCTAAAGCACAAATAAATTACCTTCAAACAGTCAACAGATGACTTTTGTGAAGATGGATGCTATTTTTTTCTCCTCTGCATCGTATTCATTGCAGCAGTAAACAAGGAAGGCTACTCTAGTATCGACTTATGACCATTATAGGACGAAGGGAGAACATCTCTCTCTGTTTAATATCATTAAAAGTAAAGTTAGGTTTTGCTGTCCGCTTCCCAATTCATTTTAACAGAGAAAGAGAGCCGTCTGCGCGAGACAGCGCCACAGTGAACTGCACGCTGTGGACACGAGAGAGAGAGAGAGAGAGAGAGAGAGAGAGAGAGAGAGAGAGAGAGAGAGAGAGAGAGAGAGAGAGAGAGAGAGAGAGAGAGAGAGAGAGAGAGAGAGAGAGAGAGAGAGAGAGAGAGAGAGAGACATTTCTCGGCCTGCCTCACTTCACCCTGGCGCCTGGCCTAAGCTATCATCTAATCTTACAGCACTGAAATTGATATTGGACCATGTGAAGGCTAGCAACTTGGCTGCAACTGCAAGATGCCGAAGAAGTCAAGCGTCTGAAAAACATTACGAAAGATGACCCCCAAAAACGTTAGATACACCAAAGGAAACATATCAAAAAAACTACGACTAAATCTTATATAAGTTTCGCAAATCACCTGAAAGCTGGAAGTAACAGCTTAGCCTTGATAAAGTATGATTGCCATGGGACCTTTTAAATTATATGTATATATTTGTATATGTATAATTCATATTATGTGATTATTCAATCCATACTGCTGAGAGAGGCTGTCTACCTGCCTGCTAGGCTGACAGACAGCAGAAGGTAACTAAATTAAAATAGTTGTAATGTCCGCTCCATTGGAAAAAGTCAATAGAAGAAACCCTTGCACGTCCCTGTGTTTATAGTAAACACGAACTACAGCCAGGGATCCTCAGTTTCCAGAAACTCCCTGTGAAAAGGGATGCATTGAGCTATGCGAGACTTTTATTTCATATAATTTGTAGCTGACTTTACAAGCTCACTTCTCTATTGGCTGTTGAAACAGGTGATGTCCCTAACGTTCTAAAACCAGCCTCTGGAGACTTGACCAACTGAGTAGCAGCGACGACATCAGCCAGCTTATGTCGAGCTGAGATGGGCTGGTTCAGAATGCTGCAACTTTTTCCCGCAACGATCCAAAAACGGTTTTGTCTCGTTGCAAATATTTGGTTTAAACTGGGCTAAAGATGCATGTTTCATCTAAAAATGATAGTTCCTCCTGGCTTTCCTTTTTGTTTTTTGCTTTGAACATCTTGCCAATGGTATTGTTTTCAGGACATTGTGTATATACATTATGCATCTGCAAAATTCTGAATTCTGAAATTCATATTTCTCACTTTCCCCGTGTGTGTAAACCTGTCAAATACTAGTTTTGAGTCAGCACCTACACCCGCTGTACCACATGGAGTATGATTGCAAACTGTTTAAATTATAGTTGGGTTCATGAACTATATCAGACGTGTATTGCCATGTCTTGTGAACCATGTGAGAAGTAGACCTTAATAATTCACATTTAAAAAGTTATGTCCAACCTAAACGAAAGAGAGAGAGAGCGAGATAAAACATCAAACTACCAATTTCTAGCGTGCAGTTTGAGGTCACGCTCTCTTCTAGCAGACGAGTGATGAAAAACACGCAGCGGGAGTCAGTGCCAGCAGACTTCCACATCCTTTCTCTCCGAGGACCGCTCCCTTCAAACGGTTCACTGTTGACACGGGAAAAGATGAAAAGACCTTTTCCCTCGGATGGTGAGAACTTTTTTGACACTTCTCTAGGTGACAGCGCCTCTGCAACCAGCTACAAGTGAACATTCCAGTTGAAATCCACTGGCTTTAATTGAAAAGAATTGAGGAAATTAGCAAGTGGATTTGAAAACAACAACTTGTGCTTGGAGCCCACTGTAGACTAAATGAATTGATTGCATCATGTTGGAACCTAATGCAATATCCCTGCAATAAACACTAACTGTGAGGATTGTCATGGTTTTGTCGAAGCAAGAGGATGAAAAAGTTTTGCTTCATCTCTGTGGCCATTTTTGAGCAATTTAACTGCTAGTGCCAGTGAAGATCTTTACATAATAATGCAAAACAGTTGTAAGACATTTGTGTTATTTAGGCCAACTGGTGCCTAAATTGACAGAAAATATTCATCTAACTATAAATCGAGGAACCTCGGTTTCTTATGTGTGTGTGTGTGTGTGTGTGTCGTTAAAACGATCCCGTATCCGCAAAAGACATCACACAAAAGACATCATCTGCTGTACGAGCCTCTGTACAGCAGCGTTGCCAATTTAGTGACTTTGTTGCTAGATTAAACAACTTTTGAGACCCCCCTCAGCGACTTTTTTTAAAAAAGCGACTAGTGATAAATCTACTACTTTCTGTAGAAGAGAAAATATTGTCCGGCGAGCAATCTGTGAAAGAAAAAGCTCCATTTGCAGTGAAATGTGTTTTTTATGTACTTTATACATCTATTACATACACAAAAAACTAACACACAGGGAAAATTTTAAAAAAGCATAATAGGGGCTGTATTGAACTGAAACTGTATTGGATCTATACTGTTAAGCTGTTACCAGCCAAAAGTACACATATACCTTTAACACATCATACTTCTTTATTTATTGCACAATCCATCCCTTTTTGGATGTGTCACTGGTGTGCAATGGTGGATATCAAATCAATAGCTTCTGTGGTAGCTTTTATTCTGTGTTCCCTTCACCTCAGATATGTCACTGGTGACACATGAAGATTTGAAAAGATTTCCAGAGACAGAAACTTATGAAAGTTCTCTCTGTGACAGCTCTGCCTCCACATCAGAACAACAGAACAACAGAAGCCCGGTGAATATATATATATATATATATATATATATATATATATATATATATATATATATATATATATATATATATATATATATATATATATTTTTTTTACCTTATGTTACCCAGGCGTTGTTTATGGAAAACACTTGCTTCTTCATCGCAATGCCTTGCTTTATAGTTTCACATGCCGTGGAGCTACCTGGTGCGACTGCAGCCTTCCACGGCTTGACAACTCAGAGGATGAAAAAATCTGTTTACTGTGTGTACCAATCGGTAGGCGATGTTCAAGTCTGTGGATATAGACATATATTGTTCCTCTGCTGTGGTGGGCTGGCAGTTGTTGCCCTCCATAGATTTTGAGAGTTTGTCTCTAGTTGAATTGTGACCTCCAGACTCACTGGTGATAGGTATGTTAAGAGACTGCTAGAAGGGTAGAAGTCTCTAGATGCTATAGAAGGGACGGCAAAGAATCAATGATTTGATATTTTCATATATCTAAATAATAGTTTGTATAAAATGATGTTGACATTTATGTGATATGTTTTGATCACATAAATTTGATAGACATAGGTTTTGGGTTGTATCTATACACAGTTGCCTGAAGATGTATACCATGGACTAAAAGAAAAAGACGTAACATCAGTGACGCCACCCATTGGTTTTTGAACTGCTGTTTTTAAGCCAGGAGTTTGGATTTCTTATTGTGTTTTTATATTTAATTTTTATTTTAAAAATTAAGATAAAGACTTTTGGAGCCAGAAGTGACCATATTCATTTCCAGTCAGTGCATAACGGCCGTGCGCAATTTGAGACACTACTACCCTGTCAAAATGTACACACTACACAAGTTAATTTATAGTGTACACAGTGTACTACATGTTATGTACTTACCAGAAATAAATTGAGACACACTATATATCTTAAAGGTCCCATGACATGGTGCTCTTTGGATGCTTTTTGGGGTGGTGATGGTGCAGTGGATTCGACACACGTCTTTGGTGTGGGAGATCTGGGTTCAATTCCCACTGCGATATCAATGTGTCCCTGAGCAAGACACTTAACCCCTAGTTGCTCCAGAGGCGTGCAACCTCTGACATATATAGTAATTTTAAGTTGTTTTCGATAAAAGCGTCAGCTAAATGACATGTAATGTAATTTTATAAAGGCTTCAGTGGTCCCCTAATACTGTATCTGAAGTCTCTTTTATATAGACCTTAGTGGTCTCCTAATACTGTATCTGAAGACTCTTTTATATAGGCCTTAGTGGTCCCCCAATACTGTATCTGAAGTCTCTTTTATATAGACCTTAGTGGTCTCCTAATACTGTATCTGAGGTCTCTTTTATATAGACCTTAGTGGTCCCCTAATACTGTATCTGAAGTCTCTTTTATATAGACCTTAGTGGTCCCCTAATACTGTATCTGAAGTCTCTTTTATATAGACCTTAGTGGTCCCCTAATACTGTATCTGAAGTCTCTTTCCCGAAATTCAGCCTTGGTGCAGAATTCCAGCCACTAGAGCCAGTCCCACAATGAGCTTTCCTTAGGATGTGCCATTTCTGTGTCTATAGCTATTGAGGAGGAGAGGGGGGGGTGTGGCCTTGACCAACTGCCACTTTGCTTGTTTGAAAGCCATGATGTCTCTCTCCCTTGGGTGCGCCAAATTCTCTGGGTGGGCAAAGCAGAGAAAGGGGAGGTAACCTTGCTCCTTATGACCTCGTAAGGAGCAAGATTCCAGATCGGCCCATCTGAGCTTTCATTTTCTCAAAGGCAGAGCAGGATACCCAGGTATACACCTATCGCCATTTCTAGCCACTGGGGGACCATAGGCAGGCTGGGGGAACTCATATTAATGTTAAAAAACCTCATAAAGTGAAATTTTCATGCCATGGGACCTTTAAGTTACCAGCTAACACTACCGCTAGTTAACCAGTTTGGTTGGCAGAATGCTAAACAAGACATTGCTAGGTAACCAAAGTGTCCCAACTAACTTAATTTGATGAAGTGAAAACACACAGTCAGAGGGTCAAAGTTTAAGATGAAAACATGGCCAACACCTAAAAAAAAAAAGTTAACGGCTATGTTTGCATCCAGTGGATACGCCCCCTGGTGGAAATGAGATATAATGCAGGTTTAAGGCTCTTTTGCATTGGGGTGTCTTGTCAGGCCCAGAAGTTGCAGCTTGATGTATACAGATATTTAAAGCTAAACACGACTAACATGTTTCTGTTTTCAGTTAAGCTTCCAGTTTTTTTTTTTTTTTTTTATCCAGATTTCCTTGCAGAGTCTCCTAAATTATGGGCAATTACCTCTAAAAAGAGTACAGGGTTGCAGACTCTGTAAAAAATCTTCTTAGCAGAGCCTTTAAGCACTTTCTGATTGTGCAGTTGCACAGTTCTAAGCCCTTGTGGACTCAGCAGGAGTTTTTGAGTGTGTACATCAGGGTTTAGCCTGAGTGTGTAAAACATGTGATGGTCCAGCAACCTTGCCTCCTGCCCACTGCACAGTGCATGCTGGGATATTTAGGTTTCACCTCCCTGTGACCCTAAGAAGGAAAGGAATGAGTGATTCAGGCAGTACTGGATTGGTAGCTATTTTATACAGTCTATGGTTGCTTGTAGCTGTCCGTGGTGCTGAAGTTCAGTATTTAGCCCTGTTGGTCTTATCTGTCTCATCTATCTGTCTTTGTTTACTTTCTATATATATCAAATTCCAGACGTGTACGAATTGCAAACAAGTTGGGTGGAAAAGCGGCTCATTTCAAAGTGGACTGACTTGTTTGTGAGGGGATTGGCAAGCTCCCCATGTTTGTATGGTTTTTTTGATTGGTCTGGATGCTCAGGTTTACTCCCACAAATGTCAATCACAATAGTCTAAATTACGTGCAAATGCTGTTTGCATGACCAGGTATTCAATGTAATACATATTAATAGTAAGCATGTAAAACTAGAACATATAAACGTGTATTATAACAAGTATTCACTGCAGTGATATAGGGCTGCAACTAACGATTATTTCCGTTGTCGATTAATCTGTCAACTGTTTTCTGGATGAATGGATTAGTTGTTTGGTATATACATTTCAGAAAACGGTGAAACATGTCGATAAGTGTTTCCCAAAGGCCCAGATGACGTCCTCAAATGTCTTTTTTTTGTCCACAACTCAAAGAAATTCAGTTTCTTTTCACAGAGGCGGTGAAGAAACTAGAAAATATTCACATTGAACAAGCTGGGATCAGAGAATTTTTTTCATAAAAAATTTACTCAAACTGATTAATGGATTATCAAAATGGTCGGCGAAGAATTTAATAATCAACAACTAATCATTTACTCGATTAATCTTTGCATCTCTACAGTGATATGTTTTTTTCAATATATTCGCTCTACTCCAGCAATCCAGGATCTGATATGAAACCCATACAGTACGAGGAGGTGAAATTGCTGACTCTCAGCTTTGAGGGAGTTTGGGGGGTGTTCACATCCATTACGGCTGAATAATGTAGGGCTTGCAACCCTTTTTACCCTTGAGGGTGTGTATTAGAAGTGTTGCACTTTCTACACAGTTCAACTAATGTGGATGTAAACCCCTTCAGATGAAGATGCGAGCACCTCCTAATCATTGTTATGATTTTATTGTTATGAACCCAAAGCCAAACTGAATACTTACAAACTGCTCCGCACTGTGAACCTTTATGGAAATGTTTGACACTGCAGATTACTTTGTATTGCACAGTGATATTTTTTTATCTACAGCCAAACAGCCTCTGCACACTGTGGTGGTCCATCAAACCTAATACTTGCTACATGACACTATCCTATCCCAAAAAAAACTGAAAACAATAAATGGTTGGGTTTAGGAAAGAAACATTGGGTAAGGCTTATTAAAAAAAAAATAATAATAATAATCACCACACGCGGGATGCGAACCCAGCTCTCCCAGGTGAAAGTCCTGTGTTTTAATGATGGCTCCCATTGATGGCCCAACATGGCATCATGACTTTGCGTAAATATACACGCCACTTTCATAAAGCCAAATGGCGTGTTATTGTACGCATTTTCAGCTATCCACGTATATGCCTACGCCTTATACCATCCATCTTCTTCCGCTTATCCGGTGTCGGGGTCGCGGGGGGAGCAGCTCCAGCAGGGGACCCCAAACTTCCCTTTCCCGAGCAACATTAACCAGCTCCGACTGGGGGATCCCGAGGCGTTCCCAGGCCAGGTTGGAGATATAATCCCTCCACCTAGTCCTGGGTCCTCCCCCAGGCCTCCTCCCAGCTGGACGTGCCTGGAACACCTCCCTAGGGAGGCGCCCAGGGGGCATCCTTACCAGATGCCCGAACCACCTCAACTGGCTCCTTTCAACGCAAAGGAGCAGCGGCTCTACTCCGAGCTCCTCACGGATGACTGAGCTTCTCACCCTATCTCTAAGGGAGACGCCAGCCACCCTCCTGAGGAAACCCATTTCGGCCGCTTGTACCCTGGACCTTGTTCTTTCGGTCATGACCCAGCCTTCATGACCATAGGTGAGGGTAGGAACGAAAACTGACCGGTAGATCGAGAGCTTTGCCTTCTGGCTCAGCTTTCTTTTCGTCACAACGGTGCAAAAGATTGAATGTAATACCGCACCCGCTGCGCCGATTCTCCGACCAATCTCCCGCTCCATTGTCCCCTCACTCGCGAACAAAACCCCAAGGTACTTGAACTCCTTCACTTGGGGTAAGGACTCATTCCCTACCTGGAGAAGGCATTCCATCGGTTTCCTGCTGAGAACCATGGCCTCTGATTTAGAGGTGCTGATCCTCATCCCAACCGCTTCACACTCGGTTGCGAACCGATCCAGTGAGTGCTGAAGGTCACAGGCCGATGATGCCATCAGGACCACATCATCTGCAAAGAGCAGCGATGAGATCCCCAGCCCACCAAACTGCAACCCCTCCCCACCCCGACTACGCCTCGATAACCTGTCCATAAATATTACAAACAGGATTGGTGACAAAGCAGCCCTGGCGGAGGCCAACCCTCACCTGAAACGAGTCCGACTTACTGCCGAGAACCCGGACACAGCTCTCACTTTGGTCGTACAGAGATTGGATGGCCCTGAGTAGAGACCCCCTCACCCCATACTCCCGCAGCACCTCCCACAGTATCTCCCGGGGGACCCGGTCATACGCCTTCTCCAAATCCACAAAACACATGTAGACCGGTTGGGCATACTCCCAGGCTCCCTCCAGGATCCTTGTGAGAGTGAAGAGCTGGTCCGTTGTTCCACGACCAGGACGGAATCCGCATTGTTCCTCCTCAACCCGAGGTTCGACTATCGGCCGAACCCTCCTTTCCAGCACCTTGGAGTAGACTTTACCAGGGAGGCTGAGAAGTGTGATACCCTGTAATTGGCACACACCCTCTGGTCCCCCCTTTTAAAAAGGGGAACCATCACCCCAGTCTGCCACTCCTTTGGCACCGTCCCAGACTTCCACGCAATGTTGAAGAGGCGTGTCAACCAGGACAACCCCTCCACACCCAGAGCCTTGAGCATTTCTGGACGGATCTCATCAATCCCCGGGGCTTTGCCACTGTGGAGTTGTTTGACTACAATAGTGACTTCCGCCTGGGAAATCAACGACAATCCCCCGTCATCCTCCAGCTCTGCCTCTAACATAGAGGGCGTATTAGTCAGATTCAGGAGTTCCTCAAAGTGCTCCTTCCACCGCCCTATTACCTCCTCAGTTGAGGTCAACAGTGTCCCATTCTTACTGTACACAGCTTGGATGGTTCCCCGCTTCCCCCTCCTGAGGTGGCGAACAGTTTTCCAGAAGCACTTTGGTGCCGACCGAAAGTCCTTCTCCATGTCTTCTCCAAACTTCTCCCACACCCGCTGCTTTGCCTCTTTCACGGCAGAGGCTGCAGCCCTTCGGGCCCTTCAGTACCCTGCAACTGCCTCCGGAGTCCTCCGGGATAACATATCCCGGAAAGACTCCTTCAGTCGGACGGCTTCCCTGACCACCGGTGTCCACCACGGTGTTCGTGGGTTACCGCCCCTTGAGGCACCTAAGACCCAAGACCACAGCTCCTCGCCGCAGCTTCAGCAATGGAAACTTTGAACATTGTCCACTCGTGTTCAATGCCCCCAGCCTCCACAGGGATGCACGAAAAGCTCCGCCGGAGGTGTGAGTTGAAAGTCTGTCGGACAGGGGCCTCCTCCAGACGTTCCCAATTTACCCACACTCCACGTTTGGGCTTACCAGGTCTGTCCAGAGTCTTCCCCCACCCCCTGACCCAACTCACCACCAGATGGTGATCGGTTGACAGCTCCGCCCCTCTCTTCACCCGAGTGTCCAAAACATACGGCCTCAGATCAGATGAAACGATTATGAAATCGATCATTGACCCTCCGGCCTAGGGTGCTCTGGTACCAGGTACACTTATGAGCATCCCTATGTTCGAACATGGTGTTTGTTATAGACAATCCATGACTAGCACAGAAGTCCAACAACAAACAACCACTCTGGTTTAGATCAGGGAGGCCGTTCCTCCCAATCACGCCTCTCCAGGTGTCTCCATCATTGCCCACGTGTGCGTTGAAGTCCCCCAGCAGAACAATGGAGTCCCCCACTGGCGCCCCATGCAGGACTCCACTCAAGGTCTCCAAGAAGGCCGAATACTCCGAACTCCTGTTTGGTGCATATGCACAAACAACAGTCAGAGTTTTCCCCCCCACAACCCGCAGGCGTAGGGAGGCGACCCTCTCGTCCACCGGGGTAAACTCCAACGTAGCGGCGCTCAGCCGGGGGCTTGTGAGTATCCCCACACCCGCCCAGCGCCTCACACCCTGGGCAACTCCGGAGAAGAAAAGAGTCCAACCCCTATCCAAGAGTACGGTTCCAGAACCGAGACTGTGCGTAGAGGTAAGCCCCACCAGATCTAACCGGTAGTGCTCCACCTCCCGCACCAGTTCCGGCTCCTTCCCCCACAGAGAGGTGACGTTCCACGTCCCCAGAGCCAGCGTCTGCTGCCCGGGTCTGGTCTGTCGAGGCCCCTGACCTTCACTCGCACCCGACCCCAGCGGTTCCTCCCACAGGTGGTGGGCCCATGGGCTGGAGAGATGGGAGCCACGTAGCTTGTTCGGGCTGTGCCCGGCCGGGCTCCGTGACAAACCCGGCCACCAGGCGCTCGCCGACGAGCCCGCCGTCTGGGCCTGGCTCCAGACGGGGGCCCCGGGCTTCCTCCGGGCAGGGTCACTCCATCTCTACCTCGATCACTCATAGGGTTTTTGAACCATTCTTTGTCTGGCCCCTCACCTGAGACCACTTTGCCTTGGGTGACCCTACCAGGAGCACAAAGCTCCAGACAACACAGCCCTCAGGTTCACAGAGACACACAAACCTCTCCACCACAATAAGGTGATGGTTCACGGAGAGGCTGTATACAGCTGATGTAAACATACCCACCACGTGGCCTCGCCACGTTGCGTGTTATCGCGAGAAGGCGACGTACTATCGCGAGAACAACGTCACACGCCTGTTAAAACCCCCCCCCCAAAAAAAATGGTTGGGTTTAGGAAAAGAACACAGGGAAAGGCTATAGTAACAAAACAGTGACAAAAACACGGAAAATAACGACAAAAACACGCTTAGGAAAACAATAAATTGTTGGGTTTAGGAAAGAAACATTGGGTAAGGCTAATAAAAAAAAAATATTCAAAAAAAAAAAACAGCTGAAAAATCACCACACACAGGACGCAAACACAGCTCTCCCGGGTGAAAGTCCTGTGTTTTACCCATCCGCCACCCTAACCTACATCCTTACTCAATCCCCCGTTCCTTTTTACTATTCACTATGGCGGAAATTGACTCGCAATGTAGGTCAATGGCGGCCGATTTGCATTGATATACACGCAAAAATGCAATTATGCGTCTTGATAACACGCAAAAACGGAATACAAATTGGCGTGTCATACGCCAATTCATGAGATCTGTCTGGATGGCAGCGAAGCAGGAAGTAAGATGACAAAGATAAAAGTGCCACATTTCTGTGTCAGGGGGTGGATGGGTCAAACAAACAGGACTTTCGCCTTTCGGAGAGCGGGGTTTGAGTCCCAATTTGAAAATAAAAGTAAACGGCAAACGTTACGTTCAGCATCACGTGCGTAACCGGAAGTGAAGTTCCGTCTGATTTGAAACCAAGCATGAACAAGTTTTTTTTTTTTTTTTTTTTTTTTTTTTTTTTTTTTGCAAAAGAATAACCAATGTTAACGACGTGTTTAAAACTGCAACCTTTACGTTCAAAACCGCAACTCACAATCTCTGAGGACATATGGTTGTATGGTTTAGATGGACTAGTTGGCTATTTTGTTAGTAGTTGAAAACTTTAGCCCTGCTATAATGACCCATGCAGGATGCGCCTCTGCCTTTTGCTCAATATATGCTGAGGCACGCTCCAGCCCCGACTCTGACCTGGAATCATTGGTTTCGTGTATGGATGGATGGATGGATGGATGGATGGATGGATGGATGGATGGGACATATTTGTGTGTTGAGGGAGAGAGTTTTTCTTGGTTTCATGTCACTTGAAGCGACATCGGTCACCTTATGATCACCAACCAACTGGGGAGCCGAGAAATAAGTCATGATGTGGTGGGTTTCTGTGTTGGAAGCTTTCATCTTTTGGCTACACTTTCAACGGCATTACACACGCACACGCACACAAGCACACACACACACACACGCACACAAACAGACACACACACACACAGAACTGCTTCACATGCACATGCAGGCCCACAAGACACAGACTCTGAAGAAGAAAAAAAAACTAGGGCATCAAAAGTCCCGAAGGCTTTGAGCTACAATTTTTTTGCATAATCAGGAGAGAAAGTGAGAGATGGAGAGGGCAAGAGAGAGATAATCTGTAATTAAATTAGTGAATAAAGAAAACGAGCAGGAGAACATGTGGAACAACACGAATATCAGCAGCAGACTGGAATCACCAGACTAAGATTAAAGTCAATAGATATAGAGACAGCTTTTTCTTCCTGTTTTCTTCTGAGGAGTGTTAAAACACAAGCAGCACAAACACACACACACACACACAGGCAGCCTACAGTTCAGCTGGTGTCATCAGGGAGGGTATCCCTTTGAGAGAGCGAACAGACATAGAGGAGGAGGAGAGAAAGAGAGAGCGAGAGAGAGAGAGAGAGGGGTGCATGCAGACAAAAGTTGTGCCTCCCTCTTCATCCTCTGCTCTTCCATCAGAAGAGAATTACCCATCCAGTCTGCAACCGGTGTGGAAAATGCTTTTTCTTCAAGCTTTTTTGAAAAGAAGGCTGCTGCAGAAAGGTAAAAAAATCCAAAAAATAATTATCGTACTCATTGGTTTACCGTTTTGCGCTTATTGCTGCAACTTGAAGCTCCCGTTTTGCTCCAGGCCTCTCTCCCTCTGCACGTCTGCTGCCATCCGTCATCCCGTCATTGATCTCTCTTGTACTTGATGCTTTGTTGCGGGCTGCAGGCAGCAAAATATTTCCCCATCAGGCGTGCATTTCTATAGTGATGGACAGGCAGCACTGGATTTTTTGTCATTCATCACGGACAGGAGACAAGCAGTATAAAGCGGTGTTTGTGTATCTGAGAGGGCAGTCTTTTACCCATGTGGCTTAATGTCATCACCTCCAAAAATAGTTTTAGTATCCCACCGCCGCCTCGTCCTTCACCCCTTAAGACATGAACAAGTCTTGCTTTATGTTTTTAACTTACAGATGAATGATTATACGTTATATAACATTTCTATAAGGACTTAACGCCTGTGTGGTATTGATCAGCAGTTTACTGTGATTGTACTGTGTTAAATTATCTTTTTAATGATAGTGCTGTGCATGTTTTCAATTTTTTTATGATTACCCTTTGTGAATAGTGATATGGTGATTGAATTGTTTGCTTCAAATTGACATGCTTATACCAACAACTCACTATTAGTACTATAATATTTCCACATGCAGTGCCTGTGTGATCCAGTGCTAAACGCTCTTTTTATCTATGTCAAAAGTGTTTTTGGAAAGATTTTTTTGGCTGCACTTTGTGATTAATTGTGAGTTATGGTGACATTATGAAATGAAGTAAATTGATTGTGTGCCATAATAACTCTATAATATTTTCCTAATGGGGACTTTTCTCCTCAAAAGTCACTCAGTTACTAAAAGGGACGTAGTCATGTGTTTTATACGGCATCTTTGACTTAATGTTAATAACCTGATATGGACTAAGGGACTATATTGAGTTTTTAAATGGTACTTTATGGAATTTTGTCTTTAATAATATCTCTCTGACATTCGTAGTTGATTCTTTTTTCTAGAGACGCGGTGTTGCTTTGAGAGCTAAACTGTTCATTAAAAGTGGCCTGATAAGATGATTTATTGAGTTTCTTTTTCCTTTCCTTAATATTTCTTGCATATGTTCTTTATCATGGCGATTTTATGATCCTTGGGTTTCTACAGCTCTTTTTGCCGTTTGCATGTGGCGCTCCTCTAGCCCCCTCTGCCTGTGTTTTTAGGAGATATGTGCAGTTTTCCCCCTCTCTCCCCCTTCTGCTGATTTATTTATGAATTTGGAGATCTAATACTTTGAAGTGAAGCCTTGAGACACAGTGGAGAAGTAGGAAAACGGGGACAAAACGCCGCCTATCGCCTGTCAGGGCGCACTGCAGCCTGCTGGGATTACTATCATAACAACAACAATCTGAATACCCACAGGAAGTGCGAGTCGCCTGTATATCACTGTCATATTTACTGCTTCTATCTGGTGTTAATATTACATAAGCCTAATGTCTCCCAGTACCACAGCAACCAGAGTATTAAGAGTAACTTCACAGAGCTGAAGAGAACAACTTTGACATTTGAGTTGTTCAATATGCAGTAAAAACTGTTACTTCCACAATAACTATATCTGCAAATTCATCACTACAATAAATGGAAAGCCACATAAAGATTTCAGAGTGCACCGCCTGGTGTTCATACATTAATATTAAAGGATGTGTGTGATAATGGGGACTGTTGTAACATTTAGGATAGGCTCTCTTCTAGACAGAGGAGAAGAAGCTTCATTAAAGATCAGTGACATTATGGTGAAGAGGTCAAAGTTCAGAGACACACAGCCATGACTGCATGACTGTACATGCAGACGTGCCCCGCGCATCATTTAGCAGCATTTCTGGGTTAGTTGCTATAGTTTTATGAAACATACATGTCATGACTTCCAGTCAAGTCAACTTTATTATCAATTCTGCAATATGTGCCGGACACACAGAAGAATTGAAAATGTGTTTCTCTCCGACCCACGGTGCAATAAGGACAAGTATAGAGATAAATGAAAGATAAATAATATATACAAATTAAAGATAAAAAAAATATAAGTAATATATTCAATACAATAAATACATTCTAAATAGCCTGTCTAAAATCTGCAATTCAATTTCAATTACATTTTATTTAAAGTGTCAATCATAACAGAAGTTATCTCATGACATTTTACAGATAGAGTAGGTCTAGACCACTCTACAATTTACAGAGACCCAAAATTTCCTCCCAAGAGTAAGCATTTGGTGCGACTGCAGCGAGAAACCTTAGTCCGACTCTTGGTGAGCAGCCATCAGCCGCTGCCGGTTGGGGGTGGAGGGGGGAATATGAAATATGACTCATAATAATTATAGCAGTGGGAATGATGAACAGTGGAACAATTATAGTAATGGTAAAGATAACAGAGCTATGACTAGTAATAATAGTAGTAGCAGTGCAGGGCGTAGCAGGGCGTAGAGCAGGACAACAGCAGCAGCTCCAACCACGATCCAGATGCCACCACAATCCAAGGAAATCTGCGAAGCGAGAAAGCATGTTATGCTCGTCACAACACATAGCAAATAATTTAAAATGTCTTGATAATCAGTATTAGCATTAAAACGTTCTTGTTGAGTCAACGTTCCTTTCAGAATCAACTACTACAACATGGTTAAACACAATCACTGCCAAAAGCAATCAAAAATCCACGCGGGAAGTTTCCGTTGTCAAAACACCATCATTTGGCTCAGGCAAAAAAACTTTTTTATAACAGTACTTTTTTCTACATTATTAAACATTCAACATGAAATTAGATCAAGAAAATTCATTTGAATAGTAATTCTTGTAAAATAGATTACGGAAACTGAATATATAAGCATGATATGGTATCATGGGAAAATAAACTGAGTGGAAGTATTAATTATGTCAATCTCATCCTGAAAAGAAATCTGCAGCATTTCGCTGCACCTGTTTTGTGGTAAGAAACAAAATCTCAACCATTTACATTTACGGGATATTTAAACAAACCTGCACAGTAATGTCATAGATGATAAAACCCTAGATACTTTATTTTGTGTACTTTCCTCTCCATATCGGTTGGATAGAATGTCAGCTGTTCAGTGTCGTGTTGTAGCACTGAAGTAAGTCGTCCCCCTGTCGACACGAGGAACTATCTAACCCATTTTTACTTTGTCACCATGCTGCTACGAGGAAGAAATGTCCCTTTGTTCAGTCGCAAAAAAAAAACATGTCCCTCTAGTCATTCTGCAAAAGCTGGTATTCGCTGTAGCTCTGCTTTGTAGAGCAAGGGCTACAGGTTGCCTGTGATTTTTTTATCCACCAAGTCAAAGGCTCTCTGAAGCTTAATAATTCCAAGACCTGCAGATTTGCCTGTGAAGTCACATCAAACTTATTACACACTGAACCTCAGGGAATGACTTAGCAATGGTGGCTTTAAACACTGTGTCTCTTCTCTCCAGGCAGCTGATGGTTGTTCTGCAGATTAGCTGTCCATCCACGGGAAACCTGTCGCCGCAGCGCCGCATGCTCTGTCTTCCTTTTCACAGGGTATCTTAACGTTGAATCTAATATGAGGTTTTGATCTAATTTCATACATGTATATATGCGTATTGCTCTCATTATCACTGCGAGTTTCAGTGGAGAGTTGTATTGTCTAAGGCTTTCCCCAGGGAATTGGTTTGTGGACATGGAAGGTGATCCATCACACATTTTCAACTTTGCTGTGTGAAATACCAGTTGAATCCTTTTCACAAAAGTGCAAACGTTTCTTCTGAAAGGATTTTACAATGTGTCAAAAACAATTAAGGAGGAAACACTGCACAGTTTAAAGTGAAGCTAGACTTTTTGTGAAGATTTTTCAACCTTTTTATGAACTCCCATTGCCATACCTATCTCCACAGCGCTGTGGAGTAAGGTCTGGCTACACCACAGATACATTCTGGGATAGGAGGAAAAAAAACACTCTGGGTTGTTTGCATTTCTTTAAACCAATCACAATCGTCCAGGATGGTGCTTAGCTCCGTACGCAGCGATGGGGGCTCTGCTAAATTTGCTCCTTATGACCTCATAAGGAGCAAGATTCCAGATCGGCCCATCTGAGCTATAATTTTCTCAAAAGCAGAGCAGGATACCCAGGGCTTGGTTTACACCTATCACCATTTCTAGCCACTGGGGGACCATAGGCAGCCTGGGGGAACGCATATTAATTTTAGAAAACCTCATAAAGTGACATTTTAATGCCATAGGACCTTTAAATTATAAGTGGTAAATATCTAGGAGGAGCCTGAAGATCTGATGTGATGTGGAGCGGGGCTTCTGAAGGAGGAACCCTTGGTGTTGGGAATGATGAGTACTAGAGGTGAATGGGGTGGAGGAGGATGGTCGCATCGATTTTGCCTAAAGTGACAACATACAGCAGTAGAGAGGAGAACAGATTTAAAGTTTGAATGCAACAATGCAATAGCTCACGGAGATTGTGGCCAAATCTGGTTGGTTTAACTGAACGAGTGAACGCCTAGAGTCAGCTGATGACAGATGCAGCTGATTAGGTTTGGAGAGAGAGAAATGTGAAGCATAGTAGTCTTCCTGAATGAACTTACACTGAGCTTCATTAAACGAAGTTAACTGTTCACGCAATACAGTAACATGAGCCATTTAAATAGGATACATGGTTAAACCACTGCAGTCCCACCAATTCGTCCCAAAACATCCCAGTTAAAGAGGAAATGCTGTAAACATATTCTTTGTAAATCTTTACAATCATGTTACGAAAGAGCCAAGCATTAAACGATCCAAATGCTCTTTAAACCATGCCCTTTTCAGCATGTAACGTTAGCTTGCTAGCTCCGCGGTTGTTCTGGTTGTTTCCCGTAGCGAAGGGATTTTGACACACCGATAGCAGCAGGGAAAGGCTTATCCTGGCATTGCACTTCCTTTGATCCTGAATAACCTTTAAAAGCCTACTGGACAAATCCCAAACTGCCCTATGGTCAAGCTGGATTCAGTGCTGCTACAAGTGACATTTAAGAGATGCCAAGTTTTTTTATGCAGCAGCAATAACTTATTCATGAATGTGTTGCCAACATGTTAGTTTTAAATTGTTTTGCATTGCTTTAATTTGGTCCTACAGTTGTGCATTAATAATGCATAAATGAGACTGACTGTTATTTATATCAAGTACATTTTGAATAACCCTCCAAAATAATATGGAAAAAAGGGCCCCCCCTTTGATTTCTTGATACCTTCTGTACTGGTTTACACTTGGCAAAGACATACAGATAGCCATTGTTCTTTTCCAGCCATAACATATGTGACTAAAACTCTGCATTCATTTATCTTATGCATCACACTCCTGTGTTATGGTGTGGTGGCCATTTCAGTAGATTCACTCACTAACGTTGTGGAAACCCAATAAGCATGGAAACTAAATGCACACTTCCTGCATTACTGCATTACTTCAAATACTAAGTTACTGATCTAGTAAACTAGTATTCACATGAACTAAAACAATAAAACATTGAAAGCAACAACAAAGCAAACTGGGTAATAACAAATTCAACACTGGTTGCTCGTCACTAGGCTTCTTCAGTCATTGTATATTTTAGCATATAGGTATAGCTGCCGAAGCTGAACATTATCCAAAACATCATTTCTCAGACGAGCGTCAATTTGGGAGCTTGCATGCTACCACTCCTTCCTTCTCAAATGCTTTGAAAAGGCTGTCATTTGCACAATTTCGCAAAAAATCACCGGGACCGAAAGGATATCTGAGTCGGGTTTGGCTGCAGCTTGGAGACCTCCCATCTCATGCCCTCCCAGCTGGCATTTACTGTATCTGCATGTGCGGTAGAACAGAAAATCTGCAAACCTTCCCTCAAGTTACCAGCTAACGGTAGTGGTAGCTAGCTAGCTTGGTTACATTTTTCAATACAAATCTAGTTGTAGTCTTGCAATTTGCAGTTTTTACAGCTTAGGACAGTCTTTAACATTAGATGTGAGATGACTGTTTAGATGTGAGATGGTGTCAGACTGTAGTCTTTTCAAAGTCTGTTCAGAGTCTTCTAGTGTATGGTAGGTATTATTGTGCAAAGGAATGTAATCCCATAGCAGTTGCATATGGTTATTATATCACAGCTATAAACCAATCAGCATGCTAGATTTGAGCTACCTGTTTTATACTCAAGTTTAAATCCTAACTTCTCAAAGATACTATCCAATCTTCGTGGAAACATTTTGAGTATCTCTGTTGCCATCTTTCTCGGCCCCCTTATTTCCCTCATTATTTCCTCACCGACCTCTCTTGCATTTTTCGCTCCCTGTATCTCCACCCTTCCCCATGTTCCCCCTCTCTTCCTGTCGGCCTCTTTTCCTCCCCTCCGTCGCTCCTCGCAGCAATGCAGATGTGCTTTCTTTGATTTTGTCACCAGAGATTAATTAGCACTTTATTAGGAGTCCTATTTATACCTCCAGCAGCGAGAGGGAAAAGAGAGAGGGATGAGGAGGGGAAGGAGGAGTGAGAGACTGATAGACTGAGGCAAAAATGGAGACGGGAGAAGATGGGGGATAGAGGGAATGATGGAAAAAGAGAATAAGCGGGACAAAAGTGAAAAAGGTGGGGAAGGATGAGAAAATATGAGAAGCAAGCAGTATAGAAATAGAGGCAGGGAGGATAAAAGACACGTGCAGGAATGGGCATAGTCAACAGAGATCAAGACAAAAGGATACAAAGAAGCAAGTGCAACAGGAAAGAGAAAGATAGACAGGAAAAGGAGATGCAAGACGGCAAGAACAAGTCCTCCACAGTAAACGACTAAATAGGTCATTAGTCACACGCAGGACTCAGGATGTGAACCCCAGTCTCGTGTGTCCCAGTCCAAAATGAAGTACTTATTACAGTAGAGAAAATGTTGCCAGAGAGTATCGACGCAGTACGTATGCATTCTTATGAAAACATATTTGGGAAATGATTTAGTAGTGGTATTGGTACGCAGTGGTGGAGGAAGTATTCAGATCCTTTACAAGAACTGATACCACACTGTAAAAATACTCCGTTACAAGTAACAGTCCTGCATTGAAAAGTTACTTAATTTAAAGTATGTAAATATCATCAACTAAGTGATTAATCAGCTAATCATTTCAGCTGGACTTGTAGGCCTTTATATTGTTGGGTAGTTTAATTTACAATAAAACACTGTATTTCAGTCCCTCCAGAAAAACGCGATTATGCGATCGCATAATTCAATGCATAATCAGCCAAAGTCCGCATATTTATGAGGGGGCCGCATTTTTTCAATACCCCGCAATTTCGCCGCATAATTTGCCGATTTCCGCACAAAATATGCGGGGCTTGCATGATTTCATAACCCCCCAATTTCCGATGCAAAAAAGTCAGATATATCTTGTGAAAATGTTGCGTTTACTTCACACAAGAGCAGCCATTTTCCCCTGTTGCCAAGGGTACGTTATGAAGTGACGTTTACGCGACGTGAACATCA
Source organism: Perca flavescens (assembly GCF_004354835.1). Lineage (NCBI taxonomy): Eukaryota > Metazoa > Chordata > Actinopteri > Perciformes > Percidae > Perca > Perca flavescens. Next base: position 11,419,198 of record NC_041334.1, read on the forward strand.
TCAAAAAGCAGGGTGTTGGGAGAATCACTTTTTTTTCTTGCAATTTTTGCAAGATCCCGCAGTATTTGCAAGTTCCCGCAATTTACTTGCATAAAATTGCATAAATATCCCGCATATTCCATCGCATTTTTTAAGAAAACTAGCCGCATAATCAAGGATTTGAGCACACAACAATCACAAAAAAACTCTTTTGTAAAGTAATTAGTAACAAAAAAAAGCTTGTTGTCATGAAAAATGACTCAAACCTATAAGTCGATTATCAAAATAGTTGGTGATAAATAGTTTACAAGTAGTCTGTTAATTGATCATTCTTAGCAGATCTAGAAATAATAATAATAATCACAGATTAAAAGCGGATTTAAGTTCAGTAGGTGGGTTTTGAGTGTGGTTTTGAAAGAGAGGAGCGAAGGAGATTGTCTGAGGTCTTGGGGGAGAGAGTTCCAGTGCGAGGAGGGCCAGCGATGGAGAAAGTCCTTGAGATTTTCCCCCCCAGAGCAGCGACGAGGTAGTTTATCGGTGTTTTAAGACCCCAACGTCTCTAGGATGCCTAGGATTAGGCTATGGTTAGGGTTAGGGTGCCTTGAAGTCAACGGTCGCAGCGCTGCCTGGAAGGAGACGCCCGGGGCTTAAAACACCATTGAGCGACGAGGAAGGAGAACGTTGGTGCAGGAGGTCAGTGAGGTAGGAGGAGGCGGGGTTGTAAACGAAGACGAGAGGGATGAAGAGAGACAGGGTGACGACTGCCAGAGGGATGATGGAGAGAGCGAGGTGAGAAGGAATGAGAGTGATGAGGGATCTTAGACGGATGCTTAAAACAATATTCAGCTATGGAGCGAATTTGCTGAACGCCACAAACGAAAAAAAAAAATCAAATATGGATTATTGAAACCCAAAGTGGAAAATAAGCATACCCCAGTCAGATTTCAACCCCGCTGTGACTCTTAAAACTCGTTCTGCCTGCAAATCCCTGCAAAGCTTTAGGCTTTGAGACACAAAACTGACAAACATGTAAAAAAAAAAAAACTTTAATTATTAATTTGTTGTTGAATAAGATAGAAGTAGATCAGTACAAGTGGTGCCATCCCAGAGGCAGAAACGGTGCGCTTCTTGTTATTTTCAGTGGGGGGTTTTTCTCGGAACTACCTGAAAGCAAGTGTCATCTTCAGCAACGCTTCACACCAGCGTCACGCAGGCTAAGAAATGACAACACCTCTCACAGTTTCATAGCGGGTGACAAAATAATACATCCTCCATTTCAGAGCAGCGTTCTCATCTTTTTGTCATAGAGAAAGTAGAGAAACATTTTTCCCGTCCATTTTTAATTTCGACAACAATATACTCGTCGTTATGCCTTGTTAGCCAGTAAATGCAAACAAAAAAATAAAAAATACTGTTGTTGTCGAACTCTGTTGCATAGCAACTCGAATTATGTAACTATCTGTTAGGCACTTGCCTGTTGTTTGATAAGTGAACTCACAGATGCACCATGGCAGCAAAGGGCGCCGGAGCTCCCATTCAGAGCCAGCAGGAAGACGATAGGCGTTAGAAACCTGAGGTGCATCATTTCGGTGGTGGAAGAAGTATTCAGATGCTTTACTTATACTAATGCCGCCCTGTAAAAATTCTCTACCCGTACAAGTAAAAGTCCTGCTTTTATAATATTATTTCAGTAAAAGTATCTAAGTATCATCAGGGATATTATAAGTATTAAAAGTAAAAGTACTTAGAGCAGAAAAATCCTCATGTTTTAGAAACTGGAAACAATCCAAACTGTGTCTAATCAGCTGATCATTTCAGCCAGTATATTGTTGGGTAGTTTAATTCATAATCAAACAGCGTATTTTGTAAACGGCATGTGTTTTGAGTGCAAAAGTCCTCATGTAAAGTAACTAGTAACTAAACCTGTCAGATTAATGTAGTGGAGTAAAAGTACAATATTTCTCTACAGACGTAAAACGACGCTGTTTTCTTTTTTTTCAAATGGGACTTGAACCCCAGTCTCCTGAGTGGAACCATCTACCCCCCCCAACCTATCTCCTCATAAGAAATTTGGCGCTCTTAAAGGTGCCGTAGGTAAAACTTCTAAAACTAACTTTCTGTCATATTTGCTGAAACTGACTGAATGTTTGAGTAGAACTACATGAAGCAGGTCATTTAAAAAAAAAAAAAAAGAAACCGGCTCCTCTGGCTCCACCTACAGCCTGTAGTGCGATTTGTAAAAAACCACCGCTCCCTGTTTAGATGCACCAATCAGGGTTAGGGCAGGGGTGTCTAACTGCGTGTCAATCACTGCTCATGCACACGCATTCATTCTCTGTTGTGGGGGGAGGGGCTTAGGAGACCCTTTAGCGGAAAGGGGGGGGATGGACTTAGAAGTTGTTGATGTAAAAAAAATTTGGGCTAAGTTCTGGATTTTCACAATCCTACCTACAGCACCTTTAAGCGACTAGATGGCGCCGCAACCATGAACGTAAATATGAGTTGGTAATTGCTGCCTTAACATATGGCTTGTGAGGGCTTTTTTTTTGGGATAGGACAGTCTCGATCACTCTTTTGACTAAAATAGCTGACTGTCGGCTCTTGAGGCTTACCCGTTTTTTCCACCAGGCGCGTCTGTGCTGCGTTCCGGAGGCGCCGCGAGCCTCGCGAGCAATCGCAGCCATTCAGGTCGATGTTTGATATTCCACCAGCTGCGGCGTGTCCCAGAAGCGTGCGTGAGTGACGCGGCTCTCCGCTCCGCTAAAGATACGCGCCAGGTCTATTTTCACGCGAGCTGCGGGGCGTTTGGACAGCCGGGCAGAAAATGAAACAGCGAGAGTGTCCAGTCAATTTACCAAAAGACCCCACCGCAGATCACCGCAGATCTTTTTTATATGGACAACACCAGAGAAGAGAAGACATGGAGTTTAATCACATGATTGCTTGATGTGGAAGGTAGATACTAGCTTAATAAACACATGATTGTAAAGTAAAGTACTTGTAGAGACAATATTATCTGCAAGTTTGGCAGCAAGACGCTCTACTTCTGACAACCCCGGTGTGGTAGCCTATGGCGCGCGGCGGAGGACGGAACAAAACCGGAACGCAGCACAGATGCACCCAGTGGAAAATCGGGGTTAAACTTCATCACCTCACGTCCTGCATTGCACCTGTCATGATTACTACGGCGACTAGATGGCGCCACAACCATAAGCATAAATATGAGTCATAATTGCTTCTTCAACATGCGACTTATGGGGGCGTTTTTTGGGATAGGACAGTCTCTGTCATTTTTTTGACTAAAATATCCCTTCTATTCCACCATCATGTTGATGCATTTGATTGAGCTGACTGTCGGCTCTTGAGGCTTACTGTGGCTCAGGAGGTAGAGCAGGTCGCCCTAAGGTTGGAGGTTCACCTGTCTCCTCCTCCAAATGTCGATGTGGCCTTGGGTAAGAAAGACTGGTGTATGAATGTGTGTGTGTGTGTGTATGTGTGTGAATGGGCGAATGAAATTGCATAGGTTGCAAAGCACCTTGACAGGTAAGGTAGAAAGACACTGTAAATGCAGCCCATTTTACAATTTACTTGCCCACTTCAAAATGCTACCCATCTGTCAGGAACAAGCTGCAGTTAGTTTCAAGACGGTGGCAGAGTTGTTGAGGACTGGCTTCAGGTTGCAGTCTACAGGAACAAACAACAGAAGCTGCATTTATTTCTTATGAATATCAGCAGCACTGTTTCTGTTTGGTGCAGCTGGCTCGAAGTACTGAGTCAGAATGAGCCAGTGGATGATGAGAGTACAGATAACGAGCAAAGAAAGACACATTCACACAAAGATAAATCACGAAAAGTGAAATATGGAAGGTAAGGTTAGAGGAGAGGTTAACAGAGAGGTTGGAAGAGGCAAAGCAGCCTCCAGGACATGAGAAAGAGAGGGAGCAAGCAAGAGGGAGGAGAAACGAAATAAGGTCGCGATGAGAGCGAGGGAGAGAGAGAGAAATTGAGGGAGTAATAACGGGTTATGTTGCATGTTGGGTAAAGAACGAAGGCAGTGACAAGTACCAGTGTATTTGGTGCCATTAGGGAGATAAGGGCTCTGACTGGCACTTTGAAGAAGCCCTTTCAGAAACCTTTTCAGAAACCATTGCTTGGCCTTTTCTCAGCTCCCTCAGTCAGCTGCCAGTGACAACAATGAGCCCACAGAAAGAAAGGGAAAAAAAACAACAACAAATAAGGCTAATATGCTGGCCTCATTATGTCAAGGCCGGGTTACATGAGAGTAAAAGGGGGAAGAAAAGAGACGGTGGGGGGAGTAATATTTAGAAAGAGAATAAAAAAAAAAAGAGTGACGAAAGGAATGAGAGGGCTTGAAGAACAGTAAGAATTCTACTTGTGTGATATGTGGGTAAGACAATATATTATTTAGAAAAGCATTTCAGTGGAAGTCTCCAATCCCATTTTTCAGTTTCACAGTGGCTTACAGATATAGTAGATGTAGTTTTTCTTGAAACTTGAGGAAATTAAGTACACGATAAGAGGAAATAGTTTTTTAATAGATGGCAGACTTTTCTATCATATTTCGCAGACTTGAAAGTCTTATCAGACTAAGTTCTGTTATATTTTTTTATGTGTGCATATGATTCCAACTAAGCCAGGGTGGGGTGGGTGGGTTTTGTTTTTATTTAGTATTTTTTTCTTTGCCTTCTGTGTAACATGTGTTGTGCTCGGTCACTTTGTTTTTGTGTCTTTTCCCTGTTTAAAATCTAAACTGTACAAAATGTGAATTTCAAAACTTGATTCTGTTTCCAAGAAAAAGCATTTCATGGTTAAACCCATCTCTCTGGCCAGAAGAAAAGTCTGTTTGTTCAAATGTCTAAAATGACTGGATACATACTACAGATAATAACTGTTAGGGCTGGGTATTAATCACAAGTTTTTGCTACCGATACAGTGAATTTGATACCGGTTCCTGAACAAATTCTATAAAATCTATTTTAACAAAAAGAAATTACATAAGGCTACTTTTACTCCTTAGGTATTGAAATTGAATGAAGAGTCATTTTTCGATACTCGATACTAAGGAGGCAATTTGGTTGGTGCCCGAAAAGGCATTAAAGTTCAGTACCCAGCCCTAGTAAGCAAAGGCAGGATTAGCGTGGTATTTTTATAGTGCCACAAAACCGAAATGTCCAACTGTGGCATTTTAACCATGGAACACAACCCTGCCATGGTGTTGTTCTGTTTGCAGGATTTGTTTCATGAAGCTGAATACTGTCATCTGCATACAATGATATGTCTGAAGTTAAAAGTGAATAGTGTTTTAGTTCTCACAAACTCAAAAGATACGATAGACATGAAATAGGATCCAGGAAGTCCAGTTTGGTAAATACATCCATGACTTTAAAGGTGTATCAGATTATCAGCTTAAAACACTGAGCACTGGTTTATAATAATAATGTTGTTAATATTATTACATTTTTAGTCACGATTGTGGTTAAACACACCTTTCACCAAACGACTTTCTGAGTGATTCTACTATTGCAGATTTATTTACAATATCAGAATTAAATCCTGAGAGTCTTGCTAGAGTTGGGGCCCGTCCTCTCAATCGTTTGGTGTAAGGTGGTCATAAAACTCAGAGTAAGGGTTTTTCCCATTTTGACGCTCCAAAAATATCAAATGTGTTCAATATTACTGTAAGTTTTAAGTCTTGGTAGTTAAGTGAAATCAGGTGAACAGTGTCAACAGCCAGTGGGTGGGCTCCTTCCAGCACCCAAAAGGAAAATCTGCAAACTTTCCCTCAAGTTACCAGCTAACGCTAGCGGTAGCTAGCTAGCTTGGTTACATTTTTTTTTAAACTAATCTAGTTGTAGTCTTACAAATTGTGACCCTGCATGATCCCCAGTCTTGACATATTATGATAGTCTTTAGATGTGAGATGGTGTCAGACTTTAGGTTTTTTTAAGTATTTTCAGAGTCTAGAAATACTTTATGTTGCTCTCAGATTCTGACTAAAGTGTGGGTGTAAAGCTCCCTTTAATATAGTGGTTTGTTTGTTGATTATGTTTATTATGTAATGCAGCTAATGCTTTTTGCAATTTGCACTTTGTGAGGCATATATAAAGGAGTTTCCCTGTAACCACAAGAACAGAAGTCACTTTAAAGATGACAATCAGCTTTGGTGGTAAACTGGACATAAAGATGCTACAGATTAGTACAAATCGCCAGTTTCTGTGTAGAACATCCACCACAAGAAACAGTGAAACTGCTCTTTCTGTGTGTAATCCAAATTTAGCAGCCTGGATCCAGCAAAAAGGAAAGCAAGAGAAAAAAAAGGCAATATAAAAGAGGAAGAGCAGAGGGAAAAATGAGAGAGTGAATTATAAGAGGACTGACAGGTAGGGTAGCTGGCACGGCAGAAAGCTGTGATTCCACAGAGGAAGAGCGGAAAGCAGATTTGGGGTTAATTTGCATTTCAAACTCGCCCGACTTCCAGCCTGCGATGCCAGAAACCTGCTGATTTGCACTCTACTCCTCTCCTCTGCCTCTTCTCTCTCTTTCTCATTTCATCTCTATATTTCCATGTTTCTCTATTTTCCTGATTAATTCAATTTTTTTTCCTATTGTGTATTTCCTATCTCTCATGCAGATTGGTTGAGTCTTTCAGAATGTTTTATTATCTCC